>NW_027281930.1:0-104375 GCF_046629955.1 Centroberyx affinis | reverse complement strand
CCTACTCAGCCAACAGAAAGAAGGCAGAGGCCTATATATGTGTGTGTGTGTCTATATATATATATATATATATATATATATATATATATATATATATATATATATATATATATATATATATATATAGACATAGACACACACACAGTGTGTATGTGTGTGTATATATATGTATATATATGTATGTGTGTGTGTATATATATATGTGTGTGTGTATTCTTTTTTTGGGTCACTGACGGTGTTATCTGCCTTGTTGAGCCTCCTGCCACAACAGAACTCCTAGCAGTTGTAAGTACTCAATACTCCAGAGATCTTGCCACATATAGTAGTTTAAAGTATACCAAAACAGAATGCTCGTCTTCATCACAGGAGGATGATGATGATGATGATGATGAAGAAGACACGTTGTCTGCTGCCACAGAGAGGGATTCAGAGAGGCCTACAGAGGTATATATCTTAATATTATGTATGGTAGCTACTGATAGTTCTCTCCCCATTCACATTTCTTTACATTCTTGTGTGGAATTTGGAGTTTGACATTTACACTGAAGTGATGAGAATAAACAATGAATGGACAAACAACCTGCACATCCTTATCCTTTTGAACAGAGCATGGCTGGGCATTACCAGGAGGAGGGTCCATCAACCTCCACAGCACAGATTGACACAGTAAATGCCTGGTTAATTCTGCATGTAGAACTGTAGAATTTAATGCCATCCTTATATTTTCCCAGTTACCGGTAAAGGAGTTGTACAAAATGCATCTCATCAAGAAAATGGCAAAAGCTGACCAAGAAATGGTGTACTTGGGGCGGCAGATTAGAAAGGCAGATCTTGAAATTGAATTACTGGAACGCAAGTTAGCGGTGGGTGCATGGTCACAGGTGTAATATGTTGTTGGAACAATATAAAAATACTAACTGTTGCATTTGTAATTGTGGCTCTAATTGTGGCAATATTATGGAGAACAACACATGCCACAATAATGTCACATGCCCTCTCTGGGGTTACCCTGAGTCTACGTAGACAGTGGAACTGGGCTTTGGGCATGCCTATTGTCATACACTAAATAGTAAGCCATTGTGTACAGGACCACACACAGCTTACATTTGGCCATTGCCCCAGTGACCATACTGATATTTTAATATTATAAACATATTATGTCATCAAACAGTTAGCCCACACGTTAACTAATATAATGATTAACATACTTTCATTCAAGTATTTGTATGTGAAATTGGGATTCAAATTGTATTTAATCACTTCAAAATAAAAAACACAAAACAATTACTTCTATTTGAAGCAACACAATCTCTCAAATATTATTTCAAATACAACAAAAAAATTCTAAATATCTTGAAATACTATGGCCTAAACTTGGTCCAATACGAAATACAGTAACTTAAATAGTAATTTTAAAATCTCAGACAAAATCAATACTGTTGTAACTGACAATACAAATAACATTTTGCTCACTTTGAAGATTATCCTTGACGCTCTGAAGCCTGTGGGATCAACCGACCTGGTTGACGTTTACTTTGTGAAAGGTGCTTCGCTGCAGCTTGCCATTAAAGATGGCCTAACGTCAACTGATCACCTCAACAAAGCTGTCTCAAAAGCCTCAAACATTGTCTCTCACTACCATAAATCATCTTTGGCACAGGATCTCTTTGAAGGTGTAGAGAAGTCTTCAGACAAGACGGAACTCTCAGCTAAAAAATGGTTCGCTCTATTCTCGGTGCTGATGATGAAAAGCTGAATGATTTGCCAATCGCAAAGCTTTCCTGCTCAGAAACGTTCTTACTTGTAGATACTGTAGACATTTGAATACCCTTGGAAATTGCTACTGATTGTGTTCAAGGTTTGAATGCTGTCACTGCTGGTTACATCATGCCATTGATCAGAGGATTAACCAACCACCTAAATCATTGGTCCACCAGGTTTGATGGCAAGCTTATCAAATCCCTCAAGGAGGCAGTTGAGAAGCTGGCAGTGTGTGAGCAGAAAAAGCTCTAGCATGTTGCCTCGCTTCACGTTACAGTACCGTGAAATCAGAGGTCAAAGATCATGGTACTAACTTCAGAAGAAGACATCCCACCCACTGCTCCAGGTGTTCAGTGTCCAGTAGACATGGGAGAGATGGAGGGACGGAATGTTTCAAAACCTGTGAAGGTTTTACTGGTTGGAATTTATATGTACGCCTACTGGTACAGCATGAGGTCACCATTAAACATACTCTGTTTTCCAGGAAGTAAAAGCAATGGGAGTTCATTTCATGGGGACTTTAACAAGTTAAATGAGACCAGTAAACTTGTTTTTGACCTGTGAACTGAAGGCATAGCAACAATTTCAAAAGTAATGTCATGAAAAAAGATAAGTCATTCTTAATCCTTTGGCTAAAAATACCGTCTTTCAAATACTTGAAACAAAATATATTTGAAGTCATTTCAAATAATTGCAAATACTTTCCAAACATGTTTACAAATACATTCAAATATTCATATTCAGGCTTTTCAAAATAAAGGCTTTTTTTCCAAACACTATTTCGACATAGATGTGTTATTTTATCCCCCTAAACACTGAATGTATGAACTTGGCACAGATGGGCAGCATTTCCATACAAACGGGCAGTATGTGTTTGAAACATGTATTAGCTTTTGCATATTTGCATTTGTCAAGTCACCACATAACAAGATACATCTGTGGACAGTTTTTTTTTTTTTTACATTTTGAGAATACTCAGAGGTTTTCAGGCAATTTAACTGGATAAACCAAACTCATGTCTGGTACAAATTCCTCAATGGTGCAGCATTGTGTTTTCATCACTACAGTAAATCACATCACAGCCACTTAACTGCAACAATGGTGTTTTTCTTTTTCTCACATGAATTGAAAATTTAGATTTTTGGAACTGGTGAACTCTGTCCTCTGTCATTCTTTTCTGTTCACTATTTCAAACTGTACTGTATTTTATACTTTGTTATATGTGTTATGTTGTATCATTATTATGTGCTGTCCTGGCTGTCTGCAGCTCTCTGTGCTGCTATCGGCTTGGCCAGGTCCCTAGAAAAAGAGTTTTTTCTTTTTTTTAACTCAATGGGACTTTCCTGGTTAAGTAAAGGTTAAATAAAAAAAACAAAACATGTTGCGTTAGTTTCAAAACTCTTGAAACGATCAAAACCCATTTTATGATTTAAAGAATACATGGGCGTCAAAACCAGACAAGCATTCTTTTCTTCATTCCTACAAACACTACTTTATAGACACATGGTTTTTGTCTGGCATGCAGCAACAATGATCTGCCTTAAAGGAATACAGCAACCTTTTGGGAGATTACCCCATTGGTCAACTAATGATTTGGGTGTTTTTATGTTTTTATCATTAACAAGTACACAATGAGACTCAAAGGGAAAATGACAAATGATGCTCTTTTCAAGCAATATCACACACTGGTCAAACATGGCTACCACTTCAGCCACATTCCCATGAATCATAAGGTTTTATGAGGGTTGTGAGAATCAGAAAGCGATAATTTCACATGCAAATTGCAGATATCCTTCATTTGAAGATATATTTTTACACTTTTGAAAACAACAGTATTTTGCAATTCATTTTTATGTGCATGTTAAATGAGTAGGCTATTTGTAATTTGTAGCAAAACATATTTTGATGCTTTTGCATCTCTGGAACTAGGGCAATTCAAGTCAAACAGCTGACTTAAAATCAGTGTCTCTGAAAGACCCAAGCATAATTGTCAATATCTGACATTATTTATCAAAGTATTGATGCTGAAATGCTCAGCAAAAGCTTATTTAATATAGCATACAACCAAAGATATTCAAAGGCTCAGTAAACTGTTGTTGCCTAATTGTCATTTTTCATTGCAGGTATTAAAAAAAGCACAAATTTGTGTGTACATTGCATGATGATGAGGCTGTGTTTTGTGCTGTTGATGCACATTACTACACAGGTACAGCCCTCATATGCAATTCACACAATTATGGTCATATCAAAGAAAATGTAAAAGAAAAACCACATATGTATGTGTAGTCGCGAACAGAGGTGCTATAGGAGAAACTGTGAAAGATTTACAAGTGAAATGCAATACGAGTAATAATAATAATAAATATAATTCAACAGACTTCATAAAAGATCAGGTGGATTTTAACTGGATTTATGTGACACTATATGGTGACGAGTTTGTGCATAGCAGCTGTCTTTCACAAGAGGTATTTAAAAAGGTATTTAGCTTCCTTCTTCATTTCGCCTTAGATAATGCAGACTGTCCCATCCAAATGATGCTGAGGTGGTTGGATGTGCAGTTTCGGTGCCGATGTGGCCGTGTGGGTGTTTGCACTTCTGTTTATGTGCATGTGTGTGTTTCTGAGTCTGTGTTTTTTTTGTTGTTTTTTTTGTTTTTTGCCTCTTTGTCTTGGTGTCCCTCCTTTATGTCTTCTTCTGACACAGCGAGTTAGTTTTCCGGCAGAAGCAGATGGTGTTGAAGAAGCGGCAGTGGCAGGTGGCGCACGGGTCGCAGCAGCGGGACTGAGGTAGACAGCTCTCCGAAAGCCGGGAGCACCTGGGGCTGACGGGCTTCGGTGCCGCCTTGGGAGGGGGTCCGTTTGGAGGGGCGGGTAACACTTTGGGCTTCTGGGGTGGGGAGGGTGGGGGGGTTAGGGGTAGAGAAACACAGAGCAGGTGTAACATCAACTTAGAATGCAAGACAAGAGTCTGACTTCTGACTCCTGATTTGATTTTGAGGATTAAAGGCATTTAAACAGTGAATAACCCAAGACCTATAAAACAAAGATGGCAAGATAAAAAGAAAGATGGGAACATTTACAGTGACTAATTAGGCAACGGCTTCTGATTTGAAAATTATTGGTTATAACTAAAATAATTGTATTATTTTCCATTGATAGATTTGACTGGTAAAACTAGCTTACGATTATCATGACACTCTATTCAATTGCATTTCACTTAGAGGCTCCAAAAGGTCTGGGGTGGCCCTGATATAAATTACAGCTATAAACAAACATGCAATGTACAACAAACCATTTTCTGCCTCCAAATTAAATCCATATTTTGCATTACATAAGTTCAGCAGTTCCAGTTTCCCAGCGTCCTGGTGGCTCAGTGGTCTGAGGCACACAGCACATAAACATGACGTCCTTTGTGGCAGGACACCCCCCCTCTCTCTTATCTTTACTGCCTCTCTATACTGTGACTGTCCAATAAAGCAGAAATGCTAAAAAAAACCAATTATACATCTATTCTGTAAAGTAAGGAGTAAGAAGACTGAGTTTTTAATAATAAGTGGTGGTTTTTATTACATGGTGTGAATGATTGCCATCCAACATAGAGCTGTCAGTATGTGCCATGATGCACAGAGCCAAACTTCTGTCTAACTCTTCACCTAATATCATTGAATATGCTCCAGACTGTTCTCTCCATCACCAAATTATTTGAGTGTCATGGTGCAGAATGTACTGCTTTTAAAGGGAAGGAAAATCAAAATTTGATTGAAGCTTGTGCAGATTTCAACAGCTGCATAGTGGAACTATGACATGACTTACCCAAAAACATAACCAGCCATAGTTACATCATTAAAGATTTCTGTCACTGAAATCTCTGAATGATCAAATAGCTCCTCCTCAAATATCTGACTATCCTTGTTTGCGAAGTAAAGGCAAAACTGCTTAAACCATTGATTTAATGATCAGACTGTAAGACCATGCTGAGGCTTAGAAACATGTTGAATAAGGAGACATGTGAAACCTCGCTCATGTACATTGTACCATCTGACAACCCTCTATGTACAGTACATGACGTATTTATCTTTCATCACAGCCTGCAGGACCAAATCAGCTTGTAAATCTCTATGCAAACTGAACCAAAACAAAAATTATAGCTAGCATGAACCTGTGTGGGCTCATACCACAACTTCAATATACAGTAGAATTCATTTTTGTCCGATTAACCTTTTCTAAGTTCAGTGGTTTCAAGAGGGCTCACAGCTGAAACACCTATACATTTATTAAAGGGGAAACAACTCTGTCCAAAAGCTAGGAACCAGAGAACCAAGACTTTTAAACTGTGATGCCGATAATGCGATATATAGACTACATGTGTGGATTTGTACAATGCTTAACGTTTACAACCAAATTAGCTTTACAATTTATAGTAACACTATTAATTCAAAGTTCAAAGTGTGCCATTCTTTTCCAAAAATTTTGAAATATAAAAAAAAAAAGCTGTGGCTTTAAGGAGACGAGGTGACAGGTGGCAAGAATGAAGGACCAAAAAAACGTTAAATGTTGAAATTTATTGAAAAGGTTTGACTATGTCTGCACCTAACCCCCTGCCCCACCAGTATATAATTAGTGCTCTGTATCTTTGTTTGATGATATTCACTAAATGTATGCTCATAAACATACAATCAATAGGTGGCAGTTTAATAATTGTGGCTGGGATCACGCTATCAATAGAAATCGTGTTTAGGGCCCCCAATGTCAATAGAGGCTCTGACTTGGGCCCCCAGGTTAGGGGCCTGAGGCAGGTAAGTGTGTTTCAGGGTCATACCTGGCTGCACATTTCAACTGAACACAGATGCAGGACTTTTGGGCCCCTGGTGGTCCAGGGCCCCGGGGCATGTGCCCTTGATAATAAAGGCATGGCTGAAAATATGCAACAGCACATAACGCAAAAAAGGTGGATTGGAAAATGTAAGGCGATACGCTTATGCCACAACCCATCACATCAACAAATGCACAGGCAGAACTCGCATGACCTAGAGGGTCTACTTTAATGTGGAACCATGCGGCTTACCGGCGCGTGCACCCTCTGTCGCTCATACACTCCTCGTCTCGCGAACAGCGTCCTCTGTCTCCCCTGGATCAAAGGCTCTGTTGGAAACAACATCAAGGCTATGAGAAGATCTGGAGTGCGTTTCATTCTTGGGGTTCAGCGGTGAGAGTTGGCCGGTCACTCTGTGGATATATCATGCCGCAGGACACTCCATGCAAATCTTGGCACGTAATGTACACTGAAAAACGGCACATGGAGCCCAGTCCAGGAGGATGAGATCGAGAACGATGAGCTATACATGTTGCTGTTAGGAGAGAATCCTCGGATGAATTGTTGTAATTCTTGCAAGTCTCACAAATAAGCACCAGCAGACATGTGTGAGCAAGGTTTGTTGTCCATGTGTAACTTATTAGCTATACATCTGGTGAGTGTATGTGTGTGCAAGAAGAGAAAACGTACATGTATGTGTGTATGTGTGTGTCTGTGTGTGCGCGCGCATGTGGACCATACATATATCTTGCGTGTAACATGAGGAAATTAATTTTGTTGTTAACGCTGAATGAGATCACTGGCAGCAGCTTCACCGAAATGTGCCATTCTTGTTAAAAAAAAAGGTCAAAGGTCAAGTCAGGGTTAATAGTGGAACCCTGTGAGAAGGGACAGCAGGGGCCTCTAGCCTGATACCCCTTGGTGTGTGTGTGTGTACAGGAAGCACAAGAGCCATGTTTATGTTTTAAAAAACAACAACAAAAAAACAAAACAACCTTGCACCACTTCCCTTAAATTCTTTCAACTCACCCCCCATCAGTGGGAGCGGAACCTGGCCGCAGGTAAACATAATCTTAAAGTCAGTGTTCCCAGAATGTTTGTGCCAAGAGTTGGTTGTTTTAAGACCCTGTGATGTGGAAAATGACCTTTCTTCGGCTGTTAAAGGAGAACACCGGTGACATTTAGAGTTGCCGCCCATTTCTTTCCATCTACCTTGAGTTTCCATTTCCCGCAGCCATTTTACAATGCGTGCTTGTTTTTTTTTGGTCATTTTTAAAATACAAACTTTGCGTTGTCAAACCTAGCTTGTAATTAACTGCTGTGCCGGCTAACAAAGACCCTAAATACAAAGACATGGATGTGACAAATTTTGAGAGGAGACATTGTTTTTGAGGGATTATTTCCTGGAGGAGACTTCCGTTTCTTCCTGTGGGTGTCAGGTGATTGACAGGAAGTAGAGTGTAACATAACACATGTGCTGATATGAAAACACTTAAGTCGAGCACATTAACATAACGCTAAAACATAACGCTCTACTGGACAAGAATGAATGGCAGCAAATGTCTTCTTGTGAAGGAGGAAAACGAGCCCTGATATCTCCAACTATGCTGACTGTGTGCAGACACCAGCAGGAATAATAGGATAGGGGCATCCTGGACCATTGGCACAACTTTAAACAATGTAAGGAACTTCACGGAGCTAAAGGCCAAAATATTCACAAAAATTATGTTTCCTAGGAATGTTTCCCCAGGACAGCCCAAATAATTGTTGTCCTCGCTTCTTTCCTTAAAGGAATAGTTCGCCCAAAAATGAAAATTCAGTCATTATCTACTCACCCCAATGTCAGTAGAAAATCGGGTAAAGTTTGTTAGTCCATACAACAGTCCCAGAGATCCCCAGAAGTACATTGCAGCTCTCTCCAAAACAACTGAAGTTGGAGACCTGTCTTCAGTCTTCAAAAAATAACAGAAATTAACCATAAAATGTCTCCATGCAGCTCTTACAGCATAATCCAAGTCTCTTGAAGTCAAAAGATCCCAAAGTGACTTGAAAAGACCGACATTTACAACATTATTTAGCTGAAATCACCACTCTAGCTGTTAATTCAAAATACGTCATGTTTGTGCACACCCCGGCCTTGATAGGTAAGACTAGTTCAAATTAGCAGAAACAAGACTTCCGGTTTGACCGTTTAGCTCACTTATTGAATTTGACGATTAAATACAAAGTAATTGGTTTAAAACAGTATTTCTACCTATTTTCAAATCTCATGCTTTTATTTTGAAGGCTAAACAGTCAAACCGGAAGTCTTGTTTCTGCTAATTTGAACTAGTCTTACCTAGCCACACGCAAACGTGACGAGTGGCGATTTCAGCTAAATAATGGTGGAAATGTCGGTCTTTTCAAGTCACTTCGGGATCTTTTGGTTTCAAGAGACTTGGATTATTCTGGGAGAGCTGCATAGAGCCATTTTATGGTTATTTTCCGTTATTCTGAAGACAGGTCTCCGGCAACTTCAGCTGTTTTGGAGAAAGCTGCAATGTACTTCTTCCATTTTTGGGCAAACTATTCCTTTAATTATGTTTCGATGACCCACCCTGCTCCCGAGGGCATCTACGCTGTTTTTCCAGATTGTCTTTCCCACAGCTTAATAGTAGTGATTTTACATTGCCTCCCTCCTGAAACCTTACACCCCCCCCGCTGTCCTCCATTAAATGTTCATTCCACCTTTTTAAAACTTCCTTTAATGTTTACGTAGTGTTTTTATTGTTTCTCCTGCAGGCCTTTAACACTGTTGTTTTGTGTTTTATCTGCCTTTGATGTAAAGTGTCTGTGAGTGTCCAGAAAAGTGCTATACAAATAAAATGTATGATTACCACTATTGTTATTTATGGGCCATGCCCACTTAATAACCCCAGTGATACACCCACACTCTCAACTCAACCCTATAACATTTAAATTAGGTGGCTGGTGAACAGTGCTGCCTGTCTGGTGGTCCTGTAGATTTATGACTGCAGAGCCTGATGTCCACTACAGTCACCATCTCTAGGTATGAACATAATTCTTTTGACATCTGAATTGGCCTTCTGTATGAATGATCACCCTGGATTATGGCAGAAGGGATTGTACCGTCAAATCCTGTGTATTGGTAAAGGAAGCCTGAGTAATAAAACAATTTCTGTCTCTAACTCTAACATGGTTAAATGCTCTCAATGAAAGGAAATGAAATTAGTAAATTGGTAAACTGCGAGACAAATGAAACAGGAAAAGATGAAAATGAACAAAATTGCTCCAGTTATGAATGCTTTGACAAAGCAGGAGCAGTTGGGTTTAAAGCTGCAAAATTAAAATTTTCTGACCACTAGAAGGCGACAGAAACACAACACATTTGTAAATAGCACAAAGCAAAGCCTCTGCACTACGGAGGCCTACGAAGGACATACAAAGCACCGTGCATGAAGGCTGATAGCTCCTAACCGTACCTACGGAGACGTGTTGCCAGTTACCAGACTCGCTTTACCAGATCGTTTACGTGTCCCACAGTGACAAGTGAATAGGCAAGTTTACTAGTTTAACAAGTTTACTGGTCTGACAGATTTACTCGCTCGCTTCACTACGGAAGAGGATTAGGGCCACATGTGAAAAATTTATTTGACTGACTTTAATCTCAGAATTCTGACTTTATTCTCAGAATTCTGACTTTAAACTCAGAATTCTGACTTTAATCTCAGAATTCTGACTTTAAACTCAGAACTCAAATAAATTTTTCATGTGGCCCTAATCCTCTTCCGTACTTCACCGATTCCGTCATTACGAGAATTTATTTCAGGAACGGGAGGGGGTGAGCGCCGCTGTTAAACAGCAAGGGAGCAGATGAGCTAGTTTTAAAACAATGAGAAGCTACTGAACGGACCGAGAGGAGCTTCGTTCCGGAGCGGAATTTGACAACAAGCTTTAGAAAAGAGGTGAAAACAGCAACACAGCTGGATATTGGTTTATATCATTATGTCTCAATGAAATCTCCACATAGCACACATTAGCTTCAGGATTGGTTGTAAGGTCTGATATCACTTATTGCAGGTTTAAGTAGTATAATACATATATAAAGCAGTTTTCTCCAAAGATTTTTCCGCATTTCCATGTTGTCATGTGCTCTGACATGTGATGCCAGCGGGAGCTGAAGGCCTCCTGGGACTGAAACATCAAACTTGAGTGTTGTGTCATGTTTGAGAGTTTCCATTTGAACCCTTTAAATGGAAAGGTGTTTGTCACTGTGACTGTAACCCTATCAGGACCAACATGTGAAGATAATAGAGAAGTAACACCGCTAAAATTAGACAGTGGCATCTATTAAAAAGGATCTCATATCCCTTGTATAACTATGAATCGTTGTAAACATGACAGTCAGTAATGCATGGGAAAAAGTAGAATAAACCCAACTCAATGTCATCTTAATTTACAGTCTGTCAGCATTTATAGAGCAATATACTGTAAAAGGAAACCCTGGCCACCACATTAAAAACTGACCAAGACTTGCATTCTTGTCATTCTATATTGTTTTATATCCAAAGACACACTAGATAATGTATTATATGTTCCATTTTCCAACTTTTGTATCCAGTTTCAGCTTTAACAATCTGACTGGCCTGTGATAGAATATGTGATAGAATTTGATCATGAACTACTTGAAAGAGACAAACAAGATGCGCCGAATATTTATATATTAATCAGACCCTGCAGCAATACAGTGCATGAAATTGCAATGTACAGAAAACCAATTTAGGAAAGTGGCCTTAGTTGAGCCACATTTTACATTGCTTGTATCTGAGTACATTAAAATATCCAATTTCCACTGCCTTTATAAAAGTGTGGCATTTGTAGCTTTGGATTCTGGGAATCTGAAAACCAATATCTTGCCTATGGATGCTGCAGTTTCAGAATTACAACCTGTCAGAGGTTGGCAATAGATCAGTTTACAGTTAGTGAGGGTAGGGGTCCAGTTAAGATGAGCACACCCATTTAAGGGCATATAAGGGCATTTTGAACTACAAAACGTATATACAATGTTCATTTTGAACAGTCATACAACTGCATTCGGACAAAAAAAAAAAAAATCAACCTAATTTTTTGCCCATCTGTCCAGGTTGAAGGGGATTATAATATGTCACATATCTGTTCTATAAGTGGTGTAATGTATTTACATTTTTTAAACAGCTGCCTCTTGTAAAGAATTTCTTTGACATGCAAATACCATAAGGGACACATTAGTTTAGCTTATGTCGACCCATGTTGATGATCAAAGGGCAGCACATTACACTACAGAACAGGACAAGTGAAGACGATATGACGTCACTTTAGTAGCGTGCCCAGCAGGCAGCCACCTAATGAAACCCGAGCGTGTGCCATTCCAAATATGTGTTATGACCTGGGCAATAAGAATATAGCCTACAGTACTTAAATAAACCTGTATTCAAAATAATTATGAACAGGATTTCAGGTTCTGTTTGAGTAAAATTAATTTGTTGAGATTAAGTAACTGTAAATCACAAGGACACAAAGTACTTGACACATTAAGTAAATATCATAATTAGATTGGCAAACTTAATTTGTACTGACAGGTTTTCCAGGGAAATGGCTATTAGACAAACGTATACCCTACAGCAGCATCACACAGACAACATAGGGCTGGAAATAGCCCTTTTGAACATGGATAACTGCATCAGCTCCATATTAGACATTATTAAACACGCTAAATTACATTTTGGAAGGTCACAAGTTATAAATGACCTTTTCCTTCCACGTCTCAACAAAAATAAATAAATAAGTAAATCGCTATAATATTAATGTAATCGTCTTTTAACAAATTATATCATATCTGTGGCAGAGCCGTTTCTTGTTGGGGGCCCTATGCAAAATCTTGTTCGGGGCCCCCCGCTATTTCAAGCACTCATGAATACACATCAAATCTGCATTGACACAGATTCCATAAATCAGACCGAATGCTGCATTTTTCACATAAAAAACATCTTTTAATTTCAGGAACTTAGTTGCATTGTTAAGACATCAAAATCAAAACAAACATGCAAATTGTAAATACTGAACAAATAAAATGTTTTTTTTCAAAAACAGAATACTTTGAATAAATTATAAATTTATGAACAAGAATAAAATTGAGTACTCTAAAATGACACTAGCACCAGGATAAAAGTGCAAATGACAATTAACAATCCAATAATATATAGCCTATATTATGCCAAATAATTTCACAAATCAGACAAGAGGTACTTGCATCTGGTGTTTGTGGGTCTGTTGAGGAAGATGATGATGGACCTGGTGTCCCCTGACCAGCAGAGAGGTCTGGCTGTGCTGAGGCTGGTCCTCCAAAGTATTTCAGAAGTGCTCCTGTAGAGACATAAAGTTTCTAGGTGAATGAACATATTTGATCATAATTATTACTCATATTGTAATACTGTTGAAATACAAAACCTGTTCGTTGGTAAAATTACATTAGTGACTAGTAACTGGAAGAATAGTGACTAGTCATTAGAAAATAAGCACTAGTGCCTAATTTTAGTGACTAGTGCATTTTAAGGATTAAATGTTAAAACGGCCTGCCATAGTTACTGTAGTTTAAAAATGTCCCCTTAAGCAGCTTTAAAAATACCTTTTCCATACTGTAGGACAATGTTATACAGGCCTACATATTCTGTATCTGCTCGTTCCAACGCATCATTGAAGTGAGTGAAATATATAACGGCATTTTTTTTTTATGGCACATTTACATCAAATGGAAAGATCCAGATGTCTTGTGCATCATTTTATACATATTTCCCTGTAATTCAGCATGACATATTTGGTATATTTGGAAATCTTGAGTAGGCTGTGAAACGTGTTTGTAATGACTAGTGCAGTGCCCGCTCGCGCCGCTGCTGCACAGAGCGTTGTTCACTTGTTTATTCAAAGTTTATTCATATTGAACGTGTCGCGTGTCCAAATTGCACCAAATCCGACACTGCACGTCCTTGGGTCCCCAGCAATACACCCTCCAAGTGTGAAGTCGATCGGACGAACGGTTCTAGAGATATGCGACGGACACACAGACAGACAGAGATTCCTTGCTTTATAGTATGATGGATGAGGGTGCTTAATCCCCCCTCCCATTAACAACCACCGCCATAACTAAATTGTCAACCTGTGGGAAACACTTATTAAATGCGAGCTGTTTGGATGATTATATACATGCTGAATTTACCAGAACACCCTATCAGTTAATAACAAAGTCTCACGTCATATTTCCATATGCGTTGTTTGCCTATAAGTAATGCAGAAACAAATTGCCAGATGTTTGAACGGACCTTCGCCTACCGTTCTCCCCTCACGGTGTGCAGAGGCGGTAGGCGTGCCCACAGTTCTGACCATAGATCACGTTAGCTAGCCTAGCCAGCTCTGAAAACAAACTGCGTGTTGCTATCGTTAGCTATCCAGTCAGTTCGGGTAACTTTACACCGATCGCTGACTGGTATAAATACATTGCCCATAAAACAGGTTATGCGTTTAATCAATATGTCTTACCTCTGCTCTGCACGCGTTGTTTTCCCTCTGCTTTCTTCCGTTTTCTTTTTTCATTTCCCGAAGGATCCTTTTGGACGCCATAGGCACCAAGATACTGGAATAGTAATCTGTCCGAAGGCCATTAACAGCGTTGTATGTCAATACGTGAGAATCTGAAACTGACTTTGAAATTGGTTTGCTTGTAAGGCAAAGAGCTCTCGAAATAATAGCTGCTTTTTGATCTATCTAGCATACAACAAATGCATTTTATTTTCGCCATTATGTGCTTATAATGTATGTGTTTTTGAACAACACATGAGGACGCTTGGTTACCAAAAGTGGCCATTTAGGTTATATTCGAAGAGGACAAAAATACAGTGGCGCAACTGCCCCCCCTAGCGGTCGCGGGGGTCTTACGCAGCTGCGTAGTCCGCGTATAGCAAGAAACGGCTCTGATCTGTGTTACTGTGGTACCTTATTGTACTTCATGGTATTTGGGGTCGGCAAGTACGTTTGGCCTCGGGCCAAATTTTTTCCAAGCAACTGAATGGTGGGCCAAAACATAATATCTTGGACAGAACCTTTTTTTTTTTCTACCAAACAAAACTTTTTTTCCCTAATCTATACTATTATATATTGTACAAAAGAGTAATTTAAGAAAGTTATTTGTTTAAAATAAAGTAACTTGAATTTGCTACAGACTGTTATTAGTGTGTTATTACTGCTTTGTCTCCTGCTCCACTCTGTGGCTGCGTTATAAAACAGCTTTTAATAGTAACCTGCTGATAATGTGACTGCTGTCTTTAATCACCGACAGACTCTCCACACAGTTAATAATAGCCTAAATGTGTATCATTTCCATTTTGAAAATGACTACTTCTTTGAGCCTATCTAACGTATTGTAATAATTATTTTATGGACTCAGGATTGGATATCCGACGTACGTTACTCTCGCGTTACATCGTTACCCGCGTTATTGTGCGGGAGGTTACATTGTGTGCACAGAGACATTAGCAAAACATTGATAGCTAGCAAGACAAAATGTCACTGTCAAAAGCAATGAAAAGAAAAGTTGACAGCGAAGGTAGGACGTACAAAGAAGAATGGAAAGGAAAGTATGCATTCATCTTACCTGATTTTATTAACGCCAAACCAGTCTGTCTAATCTGCAACGAAGTTGTTGCAGTTTGCAAGGAATACAATATACGACGGCACCACGACACAAAGCATGGCAAGATCAGAGATTTTCAGTGTCATCTGGCGGGCCAGATACTATTACAGGCGGGCCAGTTTTGGCCCGCGGGCCGCTAGTTGCCGACCACTGTATGGTATCGCTATAATATTCCTATGATATTACTACAGGAACTTCTAGCGTGTCTTTGGTACTCAGTGAATGTATCGTCACCTTATTGTACTTTATGGCATTTTTGACTCCTATGGTTATCACTATAATGTTCCTATAATAATCCTGTAGGAATTTATTGTGTCTGTGGTACTCAATAGTAAGTTCATAGTGGGACTCTCAGACTTTATGGTAGGCTATATATAGTTTTTGGTCTTTAGTATCACTATAATATCCCTATAATAATCCTAGGTTAATTTAATGTGTTTGTGTTTAATTTAATAGTGAGTTCATAGTGCGATTATCCGATTTAATGGTATTTCTTTTATAATAATAATAATAATAATAATAATAATAACCTTTATTTGTATAGCACCTTTCATACACAACAGCAGCTCAAAGTGCTTTACATCAATAGAAGGCAGATAAAAGACGGCATGATAGAAGGCAGATAAAAGACAGATAAAAAGATAAAATTAATATAAAAGAACAAGCAAAATGCATTGCATTAAAAGAATCAAATCAAGTAAAATAGAAAGATAAAAGAACACAACAAATACTCCCACTTTTAGATGCACATTGTGAGTGAATCCATATGTTTTTCTTTAATTTTCTTTTCCCCTGATTCTACTCTTGATCTGATATTTACGTCAGATCTCACTGCCAAAGACAGACGAGAATCATAGATTCTCCTCTTGGTCAAAAACCTCACCATCCTGAGATGGATGAGAATCATACAGGGTAAAGCTCTGTCCCCCCCACAAATAGTGTTCACTCGTGCAAGTTAGCATCACCCGGACAAGATCAATGAAAATTCGTACTTGCCCGTGTCAGCTCTGTTGGGATCCTGAACAGAAACAGTTAAAATGAAGGCTATTTAAAAGCTAAGATGAAAAGGTAAGTTTTTAGCAGTCGTTTGAAAATGCTTACAGAGCCCGTCTCTCTAATATTCTTTGGCACGGTGTTCCACAGTTTAGGAGCAGAGTTAAAAAAAAGGCTTTTAAATCCCTTATAGTATCACTGTAATATTCCAATAATATTCCTATAATAATCCTATATTAACTTAAGAGTGTTTGTGGTATTCAGTAGTGACTTCACAGGGCATTTTCCGACTTTATGGTATTTGAAATTTCCTTTTTTTTTAATCTCCTATAGTATCACTATAATATTCCTATAATAATCCTATATGAACTATGAGTGTTTGTGGTATTCAGTAGTGACTTTCTAGTGAGATTGTCCGACTTTATTTTTTATCTGCTATAGTATCACTGGAATAGTTTAGAATGACCTTTACGGGATTTTTCTCCTATACTATTTCTATAGGATTTTCTGCAGTATAGGCCTGCAACTTTTTTTTACCTACAGTTGCTGCATTTTAGTTGAGTTCCCCGGTGATATTTGAATAGTAGCATTTTAAAATGTATTACATCATTACTTTAATTGCTTTTCATGAGGGTACTCCTTGTACCCTGAGAAAGGACATGATGGCAGCCATCAATGAGCTGATCATGTCAGTGTAATTGTCAGTAGGCCTATAGGAATTGTCAGTAATTGTCAGTATAGGAAAGTAGAACGCCTGGAGCTGAAGCCAGTGTAAACACTCACCTGCGCTCCGAGGGGCTTGATCTCTGCTGGGGTTGGGTGGTAACTCCTTGTGGGCGATTGCACGCTTTTCCATTGTGAAACGTCCAGCATTCACAATGAGCACTTGCAGCAGGCAAAAACACAAGACTGCGCGCGTCATTCTGTCTCTCCCCATCTACCTTTCCTCTGGTGCCAGCAAGGAGACTAGAAGGAGAAAACGCTCTATTTCCCCGGGAGTAGCCTACAGTGTCAAACTTGTTATTTTAATGTCTTATTCTCTCTTACAAACACTCTCTCGCTCTCCTCTCTCATTTAAAAGGCAGGGTTGTACCCGCCCCCTTATTCTTCACGCCTCTCAGCAGCATTAACACCGGCGACCCAGATGGTTCAAGTTATTTGCCGGACACACTTAAGCAGCAATGACAGGCAATGTCATCATTTTGACATTTTGTTTTGAAGGAATGCAGATGCTCTCTCTCTCTCTCTCTCTCTCTCTCTCTCTCTCCCCCATCTCTCTTTCTGCCACCCACCTGTAGGTGCCTTATAATGGGAATTATATAGCAGCAGCTATATTGCTGTATATCCACTATTCTGTTATTGTCACACAGGATGAACTAATTCACACAAGCCCTACCTCTTAAAACAGAACTTGTTTATTGTTTATTATTTTCCTTTCTTTGTTTTATTGTGAAGCACTTTGTGACATCTGTTCTTGAAAGGCGCTATATAGATAAACTTATTATTATTATTATTATTATTATTATAATCCTATAATAAGTTTTTAGAAAGATAGTAGACAAATATCAGCCCAAGTCCCTATAGGAATATTATAGGAATAATAAAGTAATACCACCGATTAAAAAAAATATATACAGAAAATATATACCATAAGGTCACTGTAAACTCACAATTCACAATTCATCAGACACATTACAAGTCCTTACAGGAACATTATAGTGATAACATAGGAAATAAAAAGTACTCTAAAGTACAGTAACCTCACAGTACAGACACATTATAAATCCCAATGGGAGTGTTACAGGAATATTACAGTGAATTTCTCAACAGCAGCACTAAGCCTCCCGCTTGTGAAGGATCAGAATAGCACAGCAGATTAATAACATTTCCATTCACATTTCTCTGTTGACACATTCAGTGCTACTCCTGAATAATGTATTACTTTAAATAGACAACCAAACTGTTTACCTAGAGCTGGTAGATCACTCTCCTTCATAAATTACCCAGGACGGACAGTGGTGACAGGAAATGTATTTCCACTTCAGACTCAAGCTACACATGAATGGCTTCCCAGTCTGGCACACCGGTCCACTCCACCACCAGCTGCACATTTCCAGCTATCAGCATGCTGGTGAGCCTTGTTTGCTTGGGAGTATGCTGTATGTACACTGCTTTTTACCTATTTTGGTCTTGAATAGGACTCGCTTTGCTCTAGTCTCGGTCTTGACTCGGTCTCGACCCCCCTTTGGACCTGCTGGACGCAAACTCGACTGGAGCTGGTCTTGGAATTGACTTGGATTCGATTGACAACAGCCCTGGACAACAATGATAAAAAAGAAGTCATTGCGTTTTTGCTCTTTTTCAGTGATGTTCTAGTGATCCTGCTCGGCTTGTAGACGAGGAATATCACTGTGCAGAGTCTATCCTACTGAAAGTTCAGCATGTTCTCGAAGCATGGACGACGTGTGAGGGAGACGTAGCTGGACATGCGATGAGATCCACTTTCCATACTGATATTGGCAAATTTCTCCGATTTCAAAGACAGGAACTCGGCTCTAACCTCAGCTTTACCTTGCACTCCGCTTTGTAACTGTGATCCATCGTGAGAAGGTACCAAAGCTAGTTTCTCATAACATGTAAGCACTCAGGACTTTCTCACTCGCCCTCTCTGTGCTCCTCCTGCTGATATAAAGTGAAAGAAATCAAGTTGTAATCAGTTGCTTATGTTCGCCCAGCACTCTGAAGCAAAGAAAGTATTCATTTCATTGACATTCAACGGATACAATGAGGTGTCAAGTTATCCAGTAAAGGTAAACTGTGCCCAAAGATCAGCGCCTAGAAGATAAATCGACTACCTGGTAGAGCAACTATTATTTCACTGACTGATTTGGGACAGTGGACATTGACAAACGGTGTCTTAAGTGTTATCAGACAAGTTTTCCCAGACCACGACATTAAGAAACAACCATTTCTGTCTCATGTTTCTACCCCTCACATTTTTCTTGATCCTCTTCTCCCTGTGGGATTCTTCTTCATGGAGTGATGAGAGACGTTGGCCATCTGGCTTTTCTTCCTGGTTTTCATCCGGCCGCAAGTTTTTTCTTTGTCTGTTCACAGGATTCATTTTGGACTTGATTCATCTTGGACTTTGTTGAGTCCACCAGATATGAGCAGATTGTGGTAAAAGTCTGTTCAGAATGACAGCCTGAATGTTTTCCAGCCATCATCACCTGGTTGACCTTGGACTGGTGTCTTGGGGTTTACTGAAGTGTCATTTTTCTGTTTTTGGACAGAGATTAAGTGTTGATTGACTGAAATTT
Organism: Centroberyx affinis; assembly: GCF_046629955.1. Lineage (NCBI taxonomy): Eukaryota > Metazoa > Chordata > Actinopteri > Beryciformes > Berycidae > Centroberyx > Centroberyx affinis. Next base: position 84,767 of record NW_027281930.1, on the reverse strand, counting down.
TGTAATGATCCTCCCAAAGGGGAATAACAGACTTTCAGCTTTGAGCCATGTTTTAGCTGTGAATATTCACTACGGTCTCCCATAACAATAAACAAGTTCAGGTCCAAATGGCCCATTCATTGTGAATGTAGTGTCTGCAGGCTGGATGTATCTTAAGGCATGATAATAGTATGAGAGATTAAATTTTAATGATCCCTGTGGGGAAAATGCATTGTTGCAGCAGCAGAATCACAGTCAAAACATCAAAAAATCAAGACTAGATGCAGGTAGAGATCGCAAAAAACACATAGTATAGCATGTATATGGGGGTATTATTGTTTCATAAATAAATAAATAGTGTGAACATGACACAAATAAAGTAAGATCCACAAAATAAACATGAAAGTTACACAAATAAAATAAGATCCACAAATATTTCATATCTTACAAACAAAATAATTGGTTCACAAATCTGTTTTTTGCATGTAAGCATCACTTCACCTCCTAATAGCAGGACGGGCAAACTGATCCACAAATAGCTTTTATTTTCAGAGTCTCCTCCAGCCAGTCAGATTTGAAGATATCCTTTGGCACCAAAAACGCTTCTACGACTCCTACTTCCGTGGCCGAAAATACATCTGCATTATGTGTCTTCCCTTGGCCCGGCCCGGCCTGGCCCACATGAACGAGTCCAGTCGCGTTCTCACAGCGACCGTGATGACAGCGCGTTCATGAGCTAGTTAGCTCTTCGAATTTTATTTTATTTGTGTCATGTTCACACTATTTATTTATGAAACAAAAAATCCCCAAAATAACCTCCATACGTGTAATACAAATAAATGAGGGCAAAGAGGCTAAACAGCATCCTCAACTTGCAAGAATTTCACATCAACGGGGGATGGAAGTTACATATGAAAACATTGTGACCATATAAAAAGGAAACTGCAGGGCAAAGTAGGGCAAATTGTGCATAAAATGTTCATCAAATGTACATAATAGCCTAAAGCATAAGCACCCAGATGTATCCGGACGCAGATCTAGAGAGTCGTCCCCAGCTGAGCAGAGCAACAGCACAGTTCTCAAAGTGCGTACTCTCTTGCTTCATTACATCCTCCAAGTTGGTGGAGGCTCAGGCCGTTGCGGCAGGCAGCATTGTAAAACCAGATTGCAGTCAGCATAAAGGAAGGCTTGAGGTGCTCCGTGGTTCACCTGAGGAGGATGAGCTTATAGATGGGAAAGAGACACAAACGTGTCTCCTTTTGGCCGGGAACTCACTGAAACCCCACCAGCTGTTACAACGCCTGCTAGCAGAGCTTTGTCTTTTTGTGGTTTTGGTGGAAATAAAGGAAACAAAAGGAACAGTTGGCCAGGAGTCAGTAGTGTGCTCTTTGGCATCAGACAGACCGCTTCTAAGAACTTGTTGAGTCTACCAGTTAAAAAATGAACCCCTTGATTTTAGGCACGTGATCTAAAATCGGTTTAAGCCTGATTTCATAACCAAACTTCAGTCAGCTACATTTAGTACTACTGGAAAACTCATTTGAGCTTAGATATATCTAATTAACACAGACGTTGATGTAGATCTTCAGTGAACCCACCCACCTTTTGCCACGTTATCCTCATCTCACTTAAACCTAAAGGAATACCACAAAGATTCCTAAATAATTTTAGACCATACCTTAACATTTTCAGGAGGTGCCATGAAGTCCTGAAATAAAGCGATTAATCAAAAACAGCACCACTCTTTCGTTCATGTGACAAACACAATCACACATGATGTTCCACTGAGTTCAGCAGAAACTGCCAGACATTATCAAAGGTTTATAGGGGGAGTTTTACCATTTTATCCTCTCCTTGCATTGACAATATCTCTCTCCACCTGCCTTGCTGGCGTCTGGCATCTCTGTTGAGGTAAATAAGCATCACTCCAGATGCTTATTTACTTTATTTATACATTTATAGCTGTAACTATAAGGAATGTCAGACTGATAAACCATTTGAGGCTTTCAGGCTCAGATCTATTAAACATTTGCACTAAAAAAAAAAAAAGTTCTGTGCAAGTAGAAGATTTTGATTTACTAACCAGACAGCAGGCATTTTTTGTGTGTAAAATATGGACGTTGCTGGGTGCAGACGTTTGGTGCTTGCAATGTATTTTGAGGTGTGTGATTTGTAAGCACAAAAACTGACAACTGCAGAGAAAGCATATGTTAACCTCTCATCCTGTGCTGAGCCTGTTGTGTGCTCCATGCTCCTCTACATTGCATGAAACAGATGGGAGGACAGGGAGGAGGATGAAGATGAAGAGGAAGAATCATCAATATATGGATGGACATTTAAGGAGGAATATCAATAACCCACTGAATTAGCTATAACTATAGCTATGCCAGGTTTACACAATCACATTTAAATGAGGTTTTTGCATGTGTGGAGTGCTTTCAACCCTGGAGAACGTGAACCTTGAATGAAAAATGGAAAAATTAAGTTATAGTTAAATACCTTTTAACATTTTATTTAGTTCTTCAGTAACCATTTTATTAAATGTATCATTAAAATGTGAATTTAATTAATCACTTTATAAAGTTATAAATAAATTATTATATGTTATAAATGTTTTTAAATGTATATATAAGTTAATAATAGTATATATATATATATCTGTATATAATAACACTGGAACAGTAGGGCCTACATATTGCAGGACACCTATGGGTGACTGTAAATCATCCCTTAGTTCCTCCAAAAGGTGGTTGGAATGGTTGGAAAACACCCGCTGTCTGATTAATATTAATACCTGCCCTCTACATATTATATTACACATGGAATTACCTTTCTCGCAGTGACTTTCAGTTTAAGTAAATTCCAGTAGATGTGCAGATTAAGCTATTTGTATACTCCCAATATTTTCCCCACGTTTTGCTAGAAACACCCAATATTACATATTCATTAATACAAAACCACAAAAAAGGATGGGGCTTGTATTTTGCTCATTTGAGTGATGCAATCCTCTGCACGGCCTGTTGGATCAGCTTCATTACTTTGTTGCCCGCGGTAACAGTTTTGCATGTGTTTTAAGTGGTTTATAGGGCTTGCTTGAGCTTCGATGCTGCTCCATTCACAAAATGAGAAACTGTAACACTGAAAATGTAATTCCCTTTGCTTGGTGTTATATCCAAAGTGCTACGTTGATGTTAAGACAACCCTGGCTATGGTCAGAGGTGGGACGTAACAAAGTAAAAATACTTGAATACTTACATTACTGTACTTAAGTAAGACTTTCAAGTATCTGTACTTTACTCAAGTTTTTCTTTCACTGAAGACTTTTTACTTTTACTTACTACATTTCAAAAGAAAAATCTGTACTTTCTACTCACTACATTCTTGTTGACCTCTCCCTATGGTCACTTGTATCTTTTCAACAGGCATCCAAACAGCCCGGGTGTTATTTATTACCCAACTGTTCAACTGGGAGCTGGGAGCTGTTCAATTAATCATATCGTGGCTGTATTTCTTCCTTGCTTTTTTTTAGTGCTCCTCTGAGGACACTTTGAGAAAAGATTCATGTGGCATTGTTTGACACAGTGATGCTGGCTTTGTGAATTGGCCCATGCCTCCTTTGCCCCTGGGCACCCATTTTAAAAAAAATATATCTTGCAAACCACAGCATTCTCTTATCACCCACACTGACGGACGATCTCTGGCAGCAAGGTGTTCCCACATTCCATCCAAAAGATAAATTAGAAACGTTGACAGAGATCCTTCTTCACTTGTCTGCTCCACCACCTGGCCTTCACTGACCTTCCCATTTCCTGCATACATTATGTTTGCTTAGCTTTACGGGCCCTGCAAGCAGTGCCGTTTCTAGCTTTTTGGCAGCCCTATGCAAAATCGTCATCTTCAAAACTTTTGCTTCCTAGATTTTTTTCCTAGAAGTCATCGATGATGTCATCGTATAATAGCTGCCAGCCAGTCTCATGATACTGATTATGGCAAGTCCACTGAGGCGATCTTGTCCAATTGATGAACTCAGGTAGGCCTTGATGAGCTTCAGCTTGGAAAGGCTCCTCTCTGCTGAGGCTGCTGTCACCAGGAGAATACAACAAATTCTCAGGGAAATCCACAGATTAGGGGACAGTTTAGTGTAGCACCTCTGGTCCAGACTGGCTATAGCACAAGAGATACTAGACCTCTACCTAGATTCAGTGAGTGGTAAGCTTGGAAAGACTCACAAGGAGATTTAGGGCTAAACTGAACAATTGGCAAATTTATTGCTCCACAAGCATGAAATGCTTGGAGTCACGTCAAACTTAATTGAATCAGGGTTCAGAAAGTCAGCGAAACAAACTCACAATGACCTCAGCAGCACTGGACATACTGGCTTCCCATAGTGACTGGCTGTCACTATGCAGTCACTTGAAGCTGGTCTATGGGAATGGCAAAAGGCTCAGGCAGCTTCACAAGGTTCTCCAGCATGGTTCAGTCACTGGTGAGAAGTGTGTCCGTGTCCAAATCTTCAAGTAATTGGTTCAGCTTTGGTCCCCAGCATTCTGTGAGTGCTTACGAATCAGAGTTTTACCACTTTTTACCATTTTTGCATAGCATGTATGTTATGACTGACTCTGCACTTGGGTGCTTCATGGCATCTTTCAGTGTGAGCTGAAGGGTGTGGGCAAGGCATGGGATTCTCTGGAATTGATGGCTACACCCATCTTCTAGCTGGTCGTCCAGTTCTTGGCGTAGCAAAGACGAAAATAGGGAAAAAATAAGATGGATTCATTTATATTCAAGTATCAAAGTGTGAAACTTGCAAAAATAGTCCTAAAGTTGTGTCAAAAGGCATCAGTGGTTAATTCCAACCCAGCAAGCAAGCAGGCAAAGGGGTCGCAGGTGTACTTTAAAAAAAAAAAGGGCTTTTATTACCCAAAAACTCAAAGTAGATAACATAAATGCAAAAAGCAAGATCTATAATAAACTAGAAGGGCACTCCGCCAAGGTTTGTGCTATTATTGCTTGTTCGTGAGTCGGATCCGGATCCACTCCAAAATTTAATGGGTTCTTCCTTGGCCCATGCTACACCCTACAACAAACAAACAAACAGCACCGAAAACATATGTAACCTCCTTGGTGGAGGTAACAATAATTCTGGGCCCATAAAAGAGGTCAACTGAACAGAATTCAACTCAAACAATTTCAACTTAAACACAACTGAACAGAACAAACTGACCTGACAAAATAACACAGTGAGGGAACATAGTGGCTGACCAAACCAAAATAAATCCAGAGGGGGGATAGACATAGACTAAACAAATAATACACAACATGGCCATCTGTTCTTAACTAAAGTTAAACTAAACAATATTTAACCCTTGTGTTGTCCTCGGGTCAAAAATGACCCGAGTTTAACTGCATGAAATTCGATGATTTCTCCTGGAGTGATCTTACAATTAGGAAAAGTGAAACATTTAGCTTTTTTATATTTTTATATAAGCTGTACACACTATCAGGGTACAAAGACTGTCTTCGGGTCATATTTGACCCGACAGTTATGAAATCAATTACAGACTAAATAAATGTTTATAAAAAATGCATAAATGATTTGTAGTAACTATGAAGCACTCTTTTTCTCGCGAGTAAAATGGTTTTCTCGCCCGGCCTCCAGCTTCTTAAATGCACAGGTGCAGTTAATACATCTTTTGCGCAGCCATGGACCCGACACCATTCCAACAGCACCGGTACCTCAAAGAAACTATAATTAGAACATGAAACAAACTGAAACAAAGTAGCAATATAAATCATACAATGTTAACTAAAATGTGCGCGCTGCAAATCAGAAAACATGTAGTGTTTATTTGCTAATACAGTTTTGAGTATGCTTTATGAAACAAAAATCCATGTGTCAAGTCATTTATTTGTTTGCTTGTGTGTATGTACATTGTGACTGTAAAAGGTGCAAAATGTAATGACTAAATGAAACAAAAGTAAATTAACCAAAAGTTGAGTGGAGTGTTCACCGACATTCAATGTGTGGCTGTATATGCGGCCATCACACCAGCCATGATGTTATAACATGAGTGTAAAAATGAGTGTAGAGACATAACCTCAAACTACAGTTTGAAGTTATGTCTCCACACTCATTTTTTACTTTGACTTCAAATCAAAACAGAATGTCACCATCCAACTAGTTTGTATCAACAGTCACCAAGGCCTGCTGTCTGCTTCCCCTCTGTGTCTGAGTCTGGCACGTGTGACTCTGACCCCGACCACAACTCCTGTTGACTGACCCTCATGAATCTTTGACGTCTGCTGACTCATCGGCTTCGACATCTGTCACAATGAGCAACACTTTGTCTTCTCCTATGCCCCATGTGTCTAACGTGTGGACATCCCAGTCTCCTCCTCATGCTTACGATGTTTGGGTGCATTCACTGGCCAGCTATCGGGTCGTTTGAAGCATTGTGCCAGTGTTTCCTCCGTTGTGCACTGCCTGGCGCTCCCTTGCGCTGCTATCTGGTTGACAAATGATTCGCTTCCGATTTGCTCTGTCTCACCTCATCAGACTCGATGAAAGCTTGGTTGGCCCCTACTGTTCAAATACTTATAGATCATCATATCACTGTATGTGTGCGATTGTGTATATGTGTCAAATAACAGTCAAATAACAACTCCCCTTGAGCTGTCTCTTAACCCACATGACTGCAAAAGAAAAACGTATGGAATGACCACTAACTAGAAAAATTCAACAAAATGCAACTGCAGGCCATAAAATGTAGATGGGAACATATATGTAAACAGTCTAAACAGATGTGGTCGTCCTATTTCTCAAGCCAGATGACAGAATTCCACTCACAGAGAAAATGCGCTCCACAGAGGCAGGAACACTAAGCCAGTTCCAAAGCCACAGGAGCAAGTTCTGGATAGACAGCCTCCTCTGCTCTCCAGAACTGCAATGGGGTCTCACTGAATATTCCGTGCTGGACCACGATATTTTACTTCTTCATCTCACCTATCAGACTCTCTGCCTCGTCAGAGTGATTAGTGGATGACATATTGACCTCCATATGGCATGAGAGGAAGCTGTATTTCCGAGGGACTGTAGATGGGGTTCCTGCTGAACTTCGAGTGGCCTTTGCAGTGACGTAAGTGTAACACCTCCCGCTCCCAGGATGGTATTACAGTGAAGATGTGCTGCAACAGGACAATAAGTGAGACACTGGAATCGTGCTTCCTTTCATTGTAGCTGCTCTCAACACAATCATTTATTAAACTTCCATTCACTTCAGTACAGTCTGTCAGTTTTTCCAGTGTATGGTGAATCAACCATCTTATACATCAATATATTTTGGATAACATTACTTTATATCTCAGTATGTATAGTGTATAACTTCACTTTATATCTCAATATGCATAGTGTATTAACTTCACTTTACATCTCAATATGCATAGTGTATAGACATATGGAATCAACTTTACATTTACATTTACTCACAGTATTCCTATTAAAACAAATAACTAGACTACTGCTACTGTTCATGAAACCAATTCAATGCTAAATCTCACCCACGCACATGGGCTACTAAACCGACTACAAAGGGAATGAGCAAGCTAGCTAACAAACCTACAAAGCTAAACAACCAGATGTCCTCCGACACCAACCTAAAGGCGAACTTGGTAAAATGCGTTGTAAACATCCATTAACACATTAAAATATCACGTTTCAAGCGTACAGGAGCATATCTTGTCACCAGGTTGATTTTCTAATGAACGAACTACCGAGATTTGTTCAACCCCCCTCGTTAACACAGGAAAAGTTAGCGCGACTTTTATACATTCGATTTCAAACGGGGATCTAACATTCTTGCTACCGTATAAAATGCACAATTTCACACTCCCAAAACGTTAACACGTTTAAATATATGTTACCATGGTATTCCATTACATTTTACATGCTTATGCATACGAACACTGACCTGCAACAGGACAATAAGTGAGACACTGGAATCGTGCTTCCCTTCATTGTAGCTGCTCTCAACACAATGAGAAGCGGAGGCAGCTACCAACAATCAAGTCCACAGTCCAAACAACACGCCAGCTCCCACACAGCACCCACTGGTGACGATAGAAATTAGTGCACTTAAATGGCAAAAGGCTCAAGCTTCTGATTTGCTCTGTCTCACCTCAACAGACTCGACGAAATCTTGGTTGGCCTCTTCATGGAAGCTTTTCAAGTGTACGTTTAATTTCGTAGGACAACAATGAACTTGCTGTTACCTTATCTGGTCAAAATAATCCTAAATAGGACTCTTGCCGTTTTCTTCGAAGCATTCTTGCTGCTGGCATGGCTACCTAATGTTTTTCACAATGTGAGTGAGCAACGGGTTCCCAGGCTTCCCACGAGTCATAGTGCAATCTCGTGGCGTAGTCACAGCACAGCCACAGAAATGGCAAAATCACACACACACAAAAGAATCTGCTCAAAACACTTTTCACTTTAGGCTACCTGGAAAATTAATTATCAAAAAATAAACTAAGGAAATGTCCTTTATATTTTTTATTTTATACTTTTCCCTTCCCTCTGTAGGCTATCCACTAAAAGCTAATATCCGTGAAAGATCCATTGCATATTCCCATTGGTCAGATTTGCGTTCAAAACTGCATTGGTTATGCCAAACTGTTAGATTCCCCCAGGTTGCCCTACAAACCTTCAACAAGTATCAGAACGTAGGTCACTAGTTCTTATGCATATGTATACACACACGCATGCCCACACACTAACAACAACCACTTACTTTCATAGGTTCTCATAGTCTCTGTGGTTGTTCTCGGTCATACTGCAAATGTGCATGCACACAACCACACAGATTGAGATCATTTACTTTCTTGATAAAAAATATAAACATAGGGAATACAAACAACAAAGACTATTAGAAATTGTGCAACTCCCATATGTGTTCACTTTGCAGTCACTGGCTATGTTTACATGCACAGAGAAGTCTGTGCCTATAACCTAGTTGCTCAAGTAACCTGGTTTTCGGTTGACGCATGTAAACATCAGAACTGGGTTAGAATAACCTGGGTAAGATCCTAGTCCAATTATGAGGGATCTGGTTAAGATGCCTGGCTTACTCTGATATTGAACACTTTACTATGGCATGGAAGCATCTAACTCCTTTCATTTTTGGTCTGCACAAACTGAGATTCACACAATGTTATGAGTACATTTTGATGTCAACAAAAAACTGTTTACAACAAAAGCAGTCCTTAATATTACTACTACAATTGGGATCATCCCTTCCTCCCCCTGTATTAAAAGTAATCTTCTGTTTGGTCAAATAGATAGGGGGTAGCTGGCAGCCACATCTTTTTCATATTTTTTTTGTTTGTTTTGCCAGCAGGCCATTTTATCTGTGGCCTGGTCACCACGGGTAGACAGGAATTTGGTTTGTTCATGGAGACAGGGAGACCCAATCGCAGGGTATCAAAGGTTCATATAAACACGTTAACCCACATTAGACCTTAACCAGGCCAATCGCTGGGTTACTCCATGCATGTAAATGCAGCCACTGTGTGCATATTTCTAACAATTAGGATTTAAGGACAACAATATGTCCTCCACAGAGCCTGGCTGCCAATAATAACTAAAAGTGGACAGTGTCCTGTGCACATAGCATTGGCTACCAAAACCTGGGATAGTTTTTGGTACCACACCAAATTGTTGTGAAAAGCCTCTTAACCATGCTATAACCAGTGCTTAATTTGTGCTGGATCCTGCCGGAACAGGATCCGGCACCTCATGGTTTTGGACTACCTGCATTCCGGTACCTATTTGCGTGGACCCAGCACCTGGTGGCATGAAAGTTTTTTTGTTTTTTTTGTGTCTGCCATGTAATACTCACAATAGTTGACTCTTCCTTTCCCCTCCCTTCCAAAAACCTAACTGTCTCATTTCCATATGAAGACAGGTGATTATATTATTAGAAAGTAGCAACAAGCGCATAGTAATCACGTCACATGAGTGAGCTGCTCTGCAGAGTGTGTTATGGTAAACTTCAGACAGCGTCATGGCTAAAAGACAGTTGAATTTGCTGTCCATATGTCCGCTGTGTGGACTATTTTGGAAAATTAGACAAGAATTTTTTTGGTGTGCGGACTTGTAAGTCCCACAGTTAAATATGCGGGCAATTGCACGTTATGTTGAGTGTCCAGAAATCATTGGTAATAACATGAGAATTGGTTGAGTGAAGGGCTGTAAGCCACATCACTGTGGGCATTTCAAAACCAGCGCGGTCCAGCAGTGTGTCGCATTAAGGCCGACTTCTAGCTGCACCACGACACCTTTTATTGCATTATTCGCTGACATTGTTTCCTACATTCAAAATCGATATCCTATGAAAGTATTTGTATTGAATATTGATGCGTAACTACTCGAACCAGAATTTCTCTGGTAAATGGTTGAAGCCATTGCAGTTTCCTGTATGATTAGGATGTCTCATAGATGCCTATGTGGGCATTTTTTTGTTGTGCACAGTGCAGTTATATCTTTAGACGACTTTTTAGTCAAACTGACAATGTTTTTCATACCTTGCTCCCGCTTCCTGCTCCTAAGCCACCTACCTGTATCTGCTCTCGCTCCTTTAATCAAGTCAGCTAGCAGTTTTTGCCAAATGTTCTTAACTGCTTCTGCCAGCAATACTTTTAATCAGCACAGGCTCTCTGCTAATGATCTAGTAAATCATTTTAACAGAACATGCCTGACTATATGACATCGCCCCTATTAAGATGAAAAGCACAAAACCCAACACCTTGCCACAACTAAATGACCACACAAGAGATTTAAAGAGGCAATGTAGGAGAGCTGAGAGGAAATGGAAAAAAGACAAACTCAAGGTATCTCTTGTCACCCTTAAAAGTTTGATGTTTGATGCCTATCAGCATGCAGTTAAGGAAGCAAGGTATTCCTATTTCTCAAATTTGATTGTTAACAGCTGCCACAACCCCAGGGTCTTATTCCAAACAATCAACTAGTCCTCCTCCTAGTCAGCAGCATCCACTGAGAAATGTGAGCAGTTTCTCCAACATTTCTTAAGTAAAATTTCTGTCATAAGGCTCCAGATTGCACCGGAATCCAGAAACATCTGTATCTGTACTGAACCCTCTGCCAGTATGACTCACTTTAAACAAATTTCAATGCTGGACTTACAGGAGATAGTCTCTCAGTTAAATTCATCTACCTGTAAATTAGATATCATCCCCACTAGGTTTCTCAAGGAGGTGTTTCAGACAATTGGCCCACATATTCTTTCAATTACTAACTGCTCATTGTCTACTGGCTCATTCCCCTCCAGTTTTAAACATGCAATAGTTCGACCTCTCCTGAAGAAACCTACACTTGACCCTCTAATTTTTAACAATTTTAGACCAATTTCAAACTTACCTTTTTTATCAAAAATTTTAGAAAAGGTTGTTGCCTCACAATTAATTTCATTTATGAATAACAGTAACATCTTTGAGCAATTTCAATCAGGATTCCGTGCCCAGCATAGCACAGAAACAGCTCTTATTAAGGTCTCAAATGACTTATTGCTCGCAGATGATTCTGGGGCTTGTTCAATTTTAATCCTGCTTGACTTGAGCTCTGCATTTGATACAGTCAACCATGGTATCCTGATAAAATGCCTGGAAAACTGTGTTGGCATGAAAGACACTTCTCTTGCCTGGCTTCGCTCCTACCTCTCTGACAGGTCCTTCTCTGTTGTAATGGGAGAAGTCTCCTCATCCCCAGCCCCCCTCTCATGTGGTTCAGTTCTTGGTCCTTTATTATTTTCTATTTATATGCTTCCCTTGGGGCAGATCTTCCGCAATTATAATATTAATTTCCACTGCTATGCGGACGACACCCAGCTATACGTCCCGCTTAAAAGCGGTGCAACTGATAACCTCTCACGTGTTATGGCTTGTCTCTCGGATATCAAGTGCTGGATGTCACAAATCTTCCTCCGACTTAATGAGTCCAAATCTGAGGTCATTCTATTTGGCTCTCCTAACTCGATTTGTGACTGGCAAAAGAACCTAGGGAGCTTATCCTCCAATGTTAAACAGTCCGCCCGCAATTTGGGAGTAATCTTTGACTCTGAGCTCTGCTTTGACAAACAAATCACTAAGGTAGTTCAATCATGCTTTCTCCAACTTAGAAACATTGCAAAAATTAGAACTTTCCTGTCTCAAACGGACCTTGAAAAAGTCATTCATGCATTCATTTAATCGCGACTGGATTATTGTAATTCCCTGTATTCAGGGCTCAGCCTAAAAGCCATCTCCCGTCTCCAGCTCGTACAAAACGCAGCAGCCAGACTTTTAACAAATTCCAAGGGACAAGACCATATCACACCCATCCTCGCCTCTCTTCACTGGTTATCTGTTAGGTATAGATGTGATTTTAAGATTTTACTGATTACGTTTAAAGCCCTACATGGCCTTGCTCCTACTTACATTTTAGATTTATTAGCTCCATATGAGCCTAGCCGCTGCCTGCGTTCCTCAGGTTTGACCCTCCTGAATGTTCCAAAAGCCCGCCTTGTCACAAAAGGAGATCAGACATTTGCTGTTAGAGCCCCGCAGCTGTGGAACTCCCTCCCTGAGGATCTTAGGCTAGCAAATTCAGTGCATTCTTTTAAATTGCTTCTTAAAACCCACTTTTACAGGAAGGCTTTTTCATAGTATTTATAGTATTTCTGTCTGTTTTCATTCATTTTTATCACTTTTATTTTATTGCTTTTATTATAAACTTTGTTTTATTTGGTGTCTATGCTTCTTGTTTTACTTATTTTTATCTTATTTATGACAATGTTGGACTCCTGAGTATGTTGTACTCATCATGTTTTGTAAAGCACTTTGTAACTTTATTTTGAAAAGCGCTATACAAATAAAGATTATTATTATTATGTTCTTGTTTGTGGCTGAATGGGCAACACCATGATCGACAGAATGGAGTATGTGGCTGGTCCACCTCAGACAGGCTGGTCTCACTCTGCCCCCCGCCTGTTGCAGCAACGTCCCTCTTGTTGACTATAATTTGTATTCTTTTGGCAAATGTCTTCAGGTCAAACTGTTTTTCCCATGGCGCAGCCGAGGGCATCACAAGCCAAATTCAGGTCAGGCAGTCAGTCAGTCAGGTAACGCTTAGTGAGATGTCTCTTCGTTAGATGTTGCTTCATGAGATGGCCTCTAGAGGGCGTCTTTGACTAAGAGATGGCCTCTCGTCTATGGGCTAAATGCCACTACACTGCAGCTAAATACAGTTGTCACTCCTTATTAATTCTGTTAAGTTCACACAGTTCGCTTATTAAGGAGAGAACCGCATTCTACAACCGAACTCACTACCTGAAAATTAAGGTATTGACTACTGAATTTGAGAGCGGATTCGGTTAGTCTGAGTAGTGTGAACCAGAACTGGACTGGACAACTGGTTGTCAGGTGATGTAAGACGCAACACTTGTTTTGTTACGTAACATTATCATCCTTATTTTGAAAGAGACGGAGGTAAGTGTTCTGAGACATTCTCAAATTTCCTATCCAGTCTGTTCCTACCAGTTCTGCGGGTCTTGGGCCCAAATGTTGTGGTTAAAAGTATCAAGTTCATGCGGTGGATAAAGAGAATATGATGCTGCTGTCAGTGGCGGTTTATTAAGATCTTATTGATAAATTGACGCCTCTGGTTACTGGTGTCAAGTAAACTGAAAATACAAGTGAAAGTGAAATACAGGCAATGGTAGCTGGCATATTGGTCTGAAGTAAATCTTACTATGGTTACAGACATTATTTACATTATTACTTTTCATTGCGAGATTGAGTGGAGTGACTCCTGTTACCTGTACATACAGTCTGGTTATTTTACTCCGCTCTGCTCCAGTGTGTACCATACATATGCAAATTCACTCTCATTCATAAATTCGGTTGTCACTATTTATTTTACTAGTTTGCACTGAGCCCCACTCTCTTCCATTAATTCACATACATCCACGTCTTTCGTTGCCCTATAAACATTGCCCCTTTAACATTATGTAACGTTACTACCTGTGGTATTTAAGTAACGTTAGTGGAATTATTTAACCGATAACCATGTCTTAATGCTTCAGTGCGTTGAATTGAATTAAACACATGCGCCGAGGGTCTGTGCCTGTTTAATTTCTGCCACTGCTCTGCATGTAGAGTTTACTGCAGCTCACACCTGCTGCCAGGCTGCCAGGGTTCCAGAAAGTACTTTTTGGTGCACCATCAGAAAAATTCTTCCTTCCTTCAGCATGGGGGAGACATCAATGACATCTCCTGCAGCATTTAAAGGGAAGGTGATTACTATATATTTTGTATTTATTTATTTTTTAAACTTGATTTAACCAGGTGAATCTCACTGAGATTAAAAATCTTTTTTGCAAGAGAGACCTGGGCAAGAAGGCAGCATGGAGGACAAACTGTACATAAAAGCTGCTTACAAGAACATAAAAAGACAAAACACTCAAGTAAGCATAGTCACATAGCACAATTAAATACAATCAAGATTAATAGAAACAATCAAGTACACAGTTTAAACAGTGCAAAAATACATTGTCTAAGTTACTTCTAGACCCCATAATAGAAGAGAATTGACCAAAGGAAATCACATCAGATAGTTTTAAATCATTCTGTAGTGCGTATTTAAAGACTTCTTTACCCAGCTCAGTTTGAACGCGAGGAGCAGACATCTGCAGAAGATTTTGTGATCGTAAACCATAATGTCCAAGGATTCTGGACATGTCAGTATACAGGTAAGATGAAAGGATCCCAAAGATGGATTTATAAATGAAACTGTACCAGTGGATACACCTACACATACGTACAGAGAAGGCCATCTAGCTCTGGCGTACTGGGTACAGTGGTACGTAAGACGCATTCATGTAAAGCAGATAACCATAATCAAGCAATTGCAAAACTGTTACTAAAACCTGGTATTTCCTAGCTTTAAAGAAGAAGCAGGCTTTATTCCTGAACTTCAGTTTAAGCTTAGAAACTTTTAGAAATTTTCAGTGTGAGATTTAAAAGATAGACGGTGATCAATTAGGATACCCAGATACTTATAGTTTGACACTAACTCATTTTTTTTTGCCTTGTGAGGTTAAAATACATACATTTAATACCAACTTTAATTGGCATAACATCGAAAGCAGATTGCAAAAAATCAAGAGCCTGCAAGACAGAAGACAAACAAGAGTAAATTATGGTATCATCAGTATATAAATGGTACATAGCATTTGGTATATTGTGACAAAGGTCATTGACACAAATAGTGAACAGTATTGGGCCTAGTACTGAGCCTTGGGGCACGCCTTTAGAAACATTCAAAACAGGTGAGGTGGACCCATCAAACTGTACGCACTGAGTTCTTCCAGAAAGGTAGTTAGCAAACCATCACACAGCTTGACTAGATGAGAAGCCTGTTGATCAAGACACTGTGGTCAACCGTGTCAAAAGCCTTTGACACATCAATGAAGAGAGCAACATAAAAATCTTTTGCAATCCAGTGCTTCAATAATGTCATTTACCACCTTCAAAGCAGCAGTGACAGTGCGATGTTGTTTCCTGAAGCCTGATTGATATTGGTATAAAATACACTTTGAGCATAAACATTCCTTCAGTTGCTCACTTGTTTTTCAAGAACTTTCTCTAAAACACCTAACTTAGAGATGGGCCTATACTTGTTCAGATTAGAAGGATCCCCCCTTTAAAAAGAAGGAGAACAAAAGCTGACTTCTAACTTTTAGGAATGTCATATATGGTCAATTAGAGGTGTATCTTTATGAAAATGAGTGATGTGATGATGGTGATTTACAAAATGTGGCATTTATCAAGGCAGATTACTTATATGCACATTTAATTAATACCAATTGTTTTGTATGTACAAACATTCAAAATTGTATTTAGAACCTTCACGATGATAAATGAGGACCCTGGATTATCGGTGCATAGATTCTTGCCATTGTCCTTCAATCTTCTTTACTGATGAGCTGTTTTTACCCACAGGACTGCCACTGGACTGGAAGTTTGTTTGCCAGACACTTCTGGTAAACCCTAGACTGTGTCATGCTTCACATGTCTACAAGAGCAGGCTGGCAACCATCATACCACAGTCAAAGTCCATTCAATTAGGTCAATCATCTTTTCCTAGAGGCTGAAAACTATTCAGTATTTCACAAGAAAAATAAAAAAAATGAAAACAAAAATTACAAAATAATACATTTGTACAGTAGAAATATGTTTTTTTCCTATCCCGTGAATCATCTCATGACCCTCCTGGGGGGTCCTAACCCCCAGTTTGAGAACCACTGCAGTACAACAGTAACTGAATCCCTAAAAGCCTGTCTGCCTGCTAACATAGACCACATGATTTGCTGTCTTGTGGGAGCAGCCCATGTTCCTGAAAGGCTTGGTGTAGTTGATAAATTGGCTACTGAGAGGTCAGGCCAGTCTAATCAAACACTGAAAATGAGCATTAGTGCTGGAATCTTGAATCACAGCTGGGTTCAGAGTCACAAAACAAAGGGACCTTACAACATTTTAGATTTTGGAAATCTGTCTGGCTGTCTGACACAGACATTGTTATTGACCTGATGAGAGAGCCTTGTAGTAATAGATGTCCATTCAAACATACACACACAGGACATATAAATGTGACATTTGGTTCTCATTCACACCTTCGCTGTAAGTAAATCCCAGCTACTAAAGATAAATGAACCATGAACACTTAATAGTCACTGGTCCTTCAGATCAGCAGGTCATGAACCTGCCTTAACTCCCCAGTGGTCAGTAGAATTCTCTTGTTTATTACCACTCTTACTAAGATATGATTAGATGAGTGATCCCTTGGGGGAAATTTGGTTGCAGCAGCAAACAGTAATAAGAACCAGGAAAGAAAAATAGAATATAGTCTAAATGCGAACATAGCAGAAGAGGGACCTGCCAACGTCATGACGTTGGCAGGTGAGTGGGGGGTATTATAGCTGTGGGGGGCGGGCTCATACGTAGTGCATATGTGGTGGAAAAATATGAATAAAAATATGTATATGTATAAATGAAAGTATGCAAAGGTATAGATTACAGCAGTAAGAGTGTGTACAAAATAGCAGCAGTAAAGAACAATGAAAAATATGTCAAATACATGAGAATAGACCAAAAAAATAGAATAAAGAATGATATCCATATATATGCAATATATAAGTAAGCGGAAAATGAGAATAAGAATAAGAAGATGTGAATTTATAGCATATATACATAATGTGCAAAAATGTGCTCATATTTATATTAAGAGCTCTAGAGAAAGTCTCTTGGTGAGTAGATGTGCATTGCAAAAAAAAAAAGTACATCTTATCAATATATTCAAATTACAAATGTAGATAACCTGTGCAGATTTGGATTGTGTACATTATTAGCTGTCTAGATTATCAAAAAGCTGGAAGTACAGAAAAAGTGACAATGTGCTAACTGCATGCATTGTTATCTGTTTTTATTATCACTACCATAATGATGATGTATTTATGGATGAAGGTAGCACGTTTACAGAAAAGTGTCCAGAGATATGCACCAATTCATATGAACGTGGAGACATGCGCAGATCAGAAACAGGGCAAGCAAATGTCATATAAACATCGCACAAAAAGTTCGGAACTTTGTGTTTGGTAGATTATTTCTCTGTTGTAACAATGCTTCTTGGCAATACATTTTATACCGTTGGAAAGCCTGTTTATTTCCCTTTTAAATGGTGCCTCATTTGTAAGGAACATGCATTTGTGGGATGAGCAGCACAGCTGAGTATGTGGGTTGCGCTCATGAAAAATTTGCCAAATCTTCTCTGCCAATGCCAAACAGCTTATTCTGCTGTTGCTATTGACTCTTGTTTGGTGTTGTTTGGTGGATTGGATGATTGAAGTCTATCAGTAACAAGGAAGAAACAAGACATATTGGCAATTTTACGATTTATTCATTTAACAAACAGTCAGGAGCCTCAGTAGCGTGTGGAAGAACCATACACAGCCACAACAGCCTGGCACCTCCTCCTCATGCTGGTCACCAGCCTGGTCACACACTGCTGTGGGATGGCATTCCACTCCTCAACCAGGATTTGTCGCAAGTCAGCCGACGTGGTTGTGTCGGTCACTCTAGCACGAACGGCACGCCCAAGCTGATCCCATAAGTGTTCAATTGGGTTGAGGTCAGGACTGTTGGCAGGCCATTCCATTCTCTCTACTCCCAAATTCTGGAGGTAGTCTCTGATAAACCCCGCTCTGTGGGGGCGAGCGTTGTCATCTTGGAGGATGGAGTTCGGTCCCAGACTGTGGAGATATGGGATCGCCACCGGTTGCGGAATCTCATCTCGATATCTCTCTGCATTGAGATTGCCTCCAATGATGACAAGCCTCGTTTTTCCAGTGATGGAGATGCCGCCCCACACCATCACACTGCCTCCACCAAAAGGTGTTACTCTATCGGTGCAGCGATCAGCATAGCGTTCTCCCCGTCTTCTCCACACTTTGACCCTACGATCCAACTTCCGTAGGCAGAATCTGGACTCATCGCTGAACATAACGTTCCTCCACATGTTCAGGTTCCAGTGCAGGTGCCAATCAGGTACCTGATTGGCAGCACCTGGGGGTACCGGAAGCTCAAAACAAGAGTCAATAGCAACAGCAGAATAAGCTGTTTGGCATTGGCAGAGAAGATTTGGCAAATTTTTCATGAGCGCAACCCACATACTCAGCTGTGCTGCTCATCCCACAAATGCATGTTCCTTACAAATGAGGCACCATTTAAAAGGGAAATAAACAGGCTTTCCAACG
Organism: Centroberyx affinis; assembly: GCF_046629955.1. Taxonomy (NCBI): domain Eukaryota; kingdom Metazoa; phylum Chordata; class Actinopteri; order Beryciformes; family Berycidae; genus Centroberyx; species Centroberyx affinis. The sequence goes on along the minus strand of NW_027281930.1, from coordinate 65,928 downwards.
GTATAAAATGTATTGCCAAGAAGCATTGTTACAACAGAGAAATAATCTACCAAACACAAAGTTCTGAACTTTTTGTTCGATGTTTATTAATGACGTTGGCAGGTGAGTGGGGGGTTTTATAGCTGTGGGGGGCGGGCTCATACGTAGTGCATATGTGGTGGAAAAATATGAATAAAAATATGTATATGTATAAATGAAAGTATGCAAAGGTATAGATTACAGCAGTAAGAGTGTGTACAAAATAGCAGCAGTAAAGAACAATGAAAAATATGTCAAATACATGAGAATAGACCAAAAAAATAGAATAAAGAATGATATCCATATATATGCAATATATAAGTAAGCGGAAAATGAGAATAAGAATAAGAAGATGTGAATTTATAGCATATATACATAATGTGCAAAAATGTGCTCATATTTATATTAAGAGCTCTAGAGAAGGCCATACTTATTTACAGAAAGTCTCTTGGTGAGTAGATGTGCATTGCAAAAAAAAAAAGTACATCTTATCAATATATTCAAATTACAAATGTAGATAACCTGTGCAGATTTGGATTGTGTACATTATTAGCTGTCTAGATTATCAAAAAGCTGGAAGTACAGAAAAAGTGACAATGTGCTAACTGCATGCATTGTTATCTGTTTTTATTATCACTACCATAATGATGATGTATTTATGGATGAAGGTAGCACGTTTACAGAAAAGTGTCCAGAGATATGCACCAATTCATATGAACGTGGAGACATGCGCAGATCAGAAACAGGGCAAGCAAATGTCATATAGATATCCGCTATACTATATATCTGCTATAGGTCAGCACAACAGATCTCTCCCTGACCTCTGACCTCCATGTAGGGAGGCAGCAGAAAAGAAAATCTTCCTACGGGATCAGTGAAGTATCACATTGTTATTACTAGGAAGCTTAGTTAAATTATGTAAGCATTATATAAATAAAGTCAACATAAAAGACATAAACTGTCGGAGCCCAGCTTATAAAGAGGGTATGTCTCATGTATGGAGACTGCTGAAAAAAAAAAAGATGGGTGATGATTGCATTAACCCCTGTTAAAAGCAGAGGAGAATGTCATACTGTCTCCCCCATGTGGTCCAAAAACAATCTCTTATTTCCCTTCTTCTACACAGTGCTGTGAATCGGTTCACTTCCGTCCCAGAAGAACCACACCTCTCCTGACTTTTCGTGTATAACTGTGCCATGTGCTCAAATATCTGACAAGTATAAACATCCTCCTAGACTTTCCACATGACACTTTCTGGGTCGATGGAGAAGGGTGCAACAGAAACCAAACATCTCTGTCAGGGGGACAAACAGCTTGGTGATGACATGGGTGGAGGGAGAATGGCAGGGAATTGTGTAAGCTAACAGGTGGCCCACACAGGCTAATGTAAGATTTACATTTAGAACATTTAGGCTGCTCTGGAGGCAAAGTGGGGACTGTCATGTATCCAATCATGTTGAAATCAATAAGGATAAAAAGCACAGAACATGCTTTACTCCCAAGAGAGAGCAGTCCAAACCTCAATAATAAATATTACAAAAGGTAATACTAATAAAGGTAAAAATGTTTGCCATCTCTGCACCAATTAGTGTTGAGGTTTTGGTCTAGGGACTTGTCTTGAGAAAGGTTGCTAGACTGAAGCATCAACATATTAAATGATGCACAGGTGATTATGTTTGGGATGATTTTTGTGCCTGTTAGTGAACCTTACAAACTGTGTGAATGTGAATGTGGCTGGTCTGCTGTGGAGTGTTGAGCATGTAACTGATCAGTGGATACGGCATGTGTGTCAGTAAATGTCTCAGAGGTGATGACTAGACCCACACATCTGTGTGAGCGACTGTAAACCAGAATTGGAACAGCATTCAAACTTTCATTGACAGATGCCTGAGGCCCCTCCTCATGAAGCTAGAACTACATGCCCAGACTGAAGACTGACATGAGACCGCCAGGTGAATTTAGCATAGCTCCTCTGTCTCCCATGCAACAGACTAATAAGATTAAGAATGGTTAAGCTCTCCGTTTTCCTGACCATCCATCACACCTCTTGCGGCTGAGAGGTAACAGACGAGAGTTGTGTAGTACTTGAACATCGGCATGGAACAAGATCCCTGTGGTAAGTTTCTGACACCTTGTAAAATCCATGCTCAGAAACATTCAGGCTGTACTGGGGGTAAAGGGGGTGCAGTGGAGTCCTAAAAGTATTCACCGGGCACATGATCCCTACTATGCTGAAACCGCAGTCTTCTATTTACGAACAAAATGTCAGTTTTTATAAGTTTGAGTAATAACTTGCGAAGATTTGTGAGACAAGGTAAAAAATTGCAGTTTTCCTTTTGGGTTTCAGCTGAGGTGTTAAAAAAAAAAATAGAACCGTGTTAAGCAAGAGGCTTTTTTTCATGGAAAATATTTATTATACTTTGAAAAGATCACACTTTTAGAAAGAGTCATAATTGTATGGCAGCCCCAATAACTTCTCAGCAGACTGATCACAGAGAACTTACCGCACAATTCATTTCACTCATCAAAACAACTCTAAAGCAAAGCACAAACCAAGGACACCCCCATTTCAAAGAAAGCAGGTACTCTAGTGATCGTGTAGAACAGGGAAAAATACATGTGTTTTCAATACATCATTTTGAGTTTAATTGTGTATGATTTCATTTAATTTAATTCTGATAAACATCTCTGCTATAGTATGCGTTATCTACTCATTTCAGATCACATTTTTGGGTGAGCTATCCCTTTAAACCCAGAACAACAGTAGTGATAACAAATGTTATTTGTATAAATCTTTTATAGTGCAACATGTCAACTAAGACTCATTATTAATATGCCATGATGTACTATTACAAAAACGTGTTGTCAGTTCAGTTCATTCCAAGCAACTACATATACATACGAGTGTCATTTAAAACATTCTCTCCATCTGAGTAACATAGTGAAACTGTTTAATGTCCTACAGAAATGTTACAGAGCTAAAAGCAATTTAAACATATAAAAAGCAACGCTCAGTTAAAGAAATTCAAGGCACTTAGAACCATGCTTGAGGGGACTTTACAGAAGCAAAAAACACAAACAAAACAAAACTTATTCAGTATATCAAATACTAACACACGGGATCAGCAAGGGAAGCAAGACAAACTGAATGATAGAAAAGGCACTCTGTTTCAAACAAGTGAAGTAGTAAAACCATATCCAAACATTACGCATTCCCATTCATCCATAAAGTGCATCACATGACCCTTTCCAGGCCAAGTTTGAAACAACTCAACATTATACAGTTATAAGCTTAACTGTTTCACTTAAACTGTGAAAACCTTCACAGCTGGACCTCAACACATCTCACCTATCATGTGAAAGCTATATGCCCCGTAAGGCCTACAGTATGGCTTTTGGGGATTGCGTGTAGGCCTAACAACAACAGCCTTGTTGCTGTTACATGGCCAAACAAGGCTAGCTAGGGTTCATCAATTACTTATGTTACTGAATTCCTCCTGAAATAATATTATCTACTTTGCACCTTATTTACAATGGGGATGATTTAATAAGCCAATAGTACCTTTGCCGTAAAAATTTAGTGTCAGCTCTCACTTGGCCCTGCTACTGGAATTCGCTAATGAGTCTCAAAGACCATGACTTCTGGACTTGTGCCAGGTGATCCAGCACTAATCATAATAAAATATAGAAACAACTGCGTTTATGAATGCCTTAATCATAATCATGTCGTACTTAATTATGTCCTTAGTAGACATTAAGGAAACCGACAGCCTAAACGCCAAAAGAGGTCTAGTGTTGTAAATATTTACGCATTCTCACTGAATTGGCATAAGCAATGTCTACATAAGCAACCCATTGGGGCAAATATATATTTCGCACAAATATCTGTGTGTGTAAAACAAAGACACTGAAATGTGGGAGGGAAATGACCTGATTAGCATCGACATTTAGACCAACTCTCTCCTCAAAAAGCAACAGTATGCGACACTGCCCTGGCCCTCTCTTGGTATGTTACAGCTCGCCTGGTTTACTGCAAAAGATGCATGGCGCTGGAAAGAGGGGGGGGTGCAGGGTTTCAAACCACGGTGTCAGATGCAAACTGAGTTCATCATCCGAAAATGAAACACAATGAGGTTTCTAGTAAGGAGGTCTATCTATAACCGCAATGACACAGTGGATGGCAGTGCAAAGCAATGACATTGACGTACTCGTAGACAGTGTGCCAACAGAAAGAAAGAGAGATCAAAGTACTGTAATAATCCAGATTTGTTAGCAGCCCGTCACAAGTCTTGGCCGAGCGTTCGCTCTCCACCCGCTTAACACTCCATACCCTGAGTCCCTGTCGCCTAGGCCTTTACCATCTATACCCACATGGGGGTGTTCTTTCACAGGTATGAAAAGAGGGCCTCTGCTCTCACCAATAAGTAGATGTAAGACAATGGATGTCCGCAGAAATCAATGTGATGGATTCGAGTTCTCCGTGGATTGTCACAATGCATCACGAGGGCGTCAGTCATCAGACACACCCGATGGCGTGAGTCTTCAAGTGAACTTCCTGGAGTGTTTGGTCAAGAAGCCACTCTTTGGCTTTGTGACCGCTGGGTCGAGTGGACCCAGTCGGGCGACCCGTTTCTACAGCAGGAGGATCTGAACTGACCAAGAACTGAGAAACCCCCCGCACAGTTTGAGGAAGATCAACTAGGATCTCGGTCTTAAGAACGAGGGTCAATCTTCTAGATTCTTATATCAAGTGTTCCAAAAATATTGTTGCCGGATAAAATTTCCCCCCGACCAATTGAAGTCGCTCACAGATATCCACAGGGGAAAAATCTGCTGTGAAGTGGAAGGGGCTGTTCCAGTATTAAACTGTCCCCTTTAATCTTCAGATCCTGGGTTGAAGGCATGTTGGGGGGGGGTGGTTAAGGAGTAAAGTGCTCCCCATCCGCCTCGCTTCTTTAGATTCCACTCCGAGATTACGGGGTGAAACCGTGGTCACAGTCTGGAAGGCAGGGAGGGAAAAGACAGAGAGGATGGGGGAGTAAAGGAGGGAGGGGTGAAGTCGAAGAGAGGGCAAGACTAAGAAGGGATAAAACTAATGAGTGGGGAGACGGACATAGAACAAAACCGTGGTGTGGGAGGGGAGGAGGAGACGAATGAGAGAGGGGAAGAGGAGAAGAGTAGGACCAGCACTGGTTGTTAGTGCTCCGGCTGCCGGTGGTATAGCTGGGTGACCTGGATGACCGGAGGAGAGACGCTGAGCGACGGCCCACACCAACAGGCAGAAGATCGCACCGGCTGGACCTCGCACCTACCACTGGAGAGAGGGAGGTGACGGCAGATGGAAGACAGAGAAGACAGAAAATAGTCAACATTTGTCTCGTCCAAGGACCGTACAGTTCAGACAAAACGTAGCAAGAAAGAGCAAGAGGATCCAAGAGGAAGAAACGTAAAGGAGAAATGCTAGAACAGACCGACTGATGATCAGTCCGTGTGGGAAGAGACAGATGTAGCATGTTACTGACACCAAAACACCAGCCAGTTACAGTTACAGTTACAGTTACAGGTCCACTGCAAACACAACAGGATGACAAGTCTTCCCTCCGACTCTCCTCCTCTCTCTCTTCCTGGTAGATAATGGAGAAATATATCAGGGCAGCGACTTGATCGTCTAATCGTCTCATAATACACACACCCGATATATAGTGTATGTGTGTGCATCACGCCGACCCAATCTGCAATTTCTAGAGCAGGAAGTTCAGAATCCACACAATTCAATTCGATCAACTTAGTTTAAGTCTCTATTGATGGTCAAGCGCAGTCATAAGAAGCCTTAAGAGCCATAGCTTTTAACTTTCATTATCTTTCTTATAGAGTTTTGCTTGAGATATCATGTAAAAGTTACAAGAAAAGAAGAAACTGAAGAGTTCTATTCCAAAATGCTAATGTCCATTTTGGTCAACAAATCATTGCCTGACGTTCATCAATAAATGTTCTTAAAATATAGATGTTCCAGTCTGTTCCAAAAGTGTTATTTGGCCAACCAAGGACTTTAGTTAAACCGCTTTTTCAGACAGTTGATTTCTCATTTTGGAACCAAACTTGTACATTTTTGAGAGGGTGATTTCACCCCAGCTGACTTGCCCTGGGTGTCAGAACAACGGATGGAGAGAGGAGCGAGGAAGTCCAGGAAAGACTTGATATCCAACGACACACAACGCTGACCTGGTGAGCATATATCACCGCGTGTAGGAGAGGAACTAACGGCATCTGCGTGGGTGTTAGTCAGGTACGATGCAGGGTAGCACCGCGGCACAGCCAAAGGGGACGCAGGGCGCAGTACAGTACAGAGAATACACACCGGGGTTGGGGACAAATCAGTTTCAGCTCAATCAATCCAAATATTAAGTGAAATGATATTCATTGGTTAATGATAAAGCATGATCATAATGATGACCATAATATATCTGCAGGGGGTTGATAGGGTTGTTGATCAAAACCAGTAACTCAGCGATTACTTGGCCAGGTGCTGAGATTTCTGGCTTTCAAAACTTACTTTACTTTCTGACCTGTACTCCGATTCAATATTCATATTTCCCTGAATTGGGTGAACTGAAAGTGAACTGACCCCAAACCTGATACACACCATTGCTGCAGGTATTTTACACCCTGATACCACAAAAGAGGACACTGCCAATGCAGTACAGTGAGAAACAGTGGGATGCACGTTACTGGGAAGAAGGATACAGAAAGACAGTACGCCAAAGGTTCAGCCTGCATAGCCAGTATATTCAGTACCTCACATGTTACTGGGCTCTTATTTCAGATTGGGGCGGCACTGCTGTGGAACACGAGGGCAAGAAACAGGAGGGAAGGGAAAAGTTTAAACGTGATAAAAAGGTCAATCAAGGTCAAATCAATGTTAGCTTTATAAACAAATAAAAGCCAATAAGATCATTTCTAAAAGACAAATTCATTTATCCAGACATGAGTTCAGAGCCAAGACCAATTGAAGTTTAATTTAGTTGAAGGAAACTTTGGGACACGCAGTTCTTGACATCATCTAGACAGCTGCATTACTGTCTAGGTACTGCCAACTTACTGACTAAGACCAATTTACTAAGTGATCTAGATTGGAAATTGTAAGGTTATTTTTTCCACACCATTTCTACAGCAGAAGTTGCTTTGATACCACATTTTCCAAAATTTTAGAAATAAAAAGTAACTTAAAAATGTGTCTATAGTTGATTAGGACTGAGGCGTGTTTTTATAAAAAAAAAAGGGGCTTTTTGCCTTCTTGAAATAGTCAGGAACACAATCAGTGGAAAGAGAGCTATTCAGAGTAAAGAGCAGGCCAATTTGCAGAATCTAGTGGGAGTAATACCTTGCAGAGTGCACCACGGTCTCCCATGTGATATGGACCATGAGGTCCTGCAGTGAATTTGACGAAAAGTAGCTTAACAGGGGTAAATCGAAATGAGAAACAGGAGACGTGATCTCAGATCTGATTTCTCACATTTGGCAGAAGAAGCAGCAATTACACCAGCAGGGCCACGGCTCATTAGGTGGTCAGTGGTACTGAATTAAAACCTGGTGTTATGCTAATGATCAGTAATAAGTTCAGAAAAATATTTTGCACTTGCACTTGGTTAGCAAGTAATGGACATGACCTTCACTCTGTTCTTCTACATTAATTCCCTTTTACAGCTGTGGAAAATCAAACATCACCCTTCATAACCATTCAGTTTTAGGTCTCTTCCTATTCATAAAGTCACTGTTTACTCACTGCATGTATCCTGACATGCTGGCGGTAACAACAGAGCCCAGGGCTTATTCTTGCCTGGGGGTTAGGTGCATACACTTTGTGGAGCTGCCAGCTGGCTTGAGATGAACACTTCCTTCTATGTAATGTGATTAGGTGATAGAGGCTGGAGTGGGAAAGGCCCTCACTGCTCAGGACCTATCAATCAAGTTCAATATCATAAGAGCGTTGTCGAGGGAGCCTCAGTAAAAGAAAGCTAGTCCAACCTTGGATTGAAGGATTTCTGCCCATACAATAGCAAATGGCAATAGCTTCTCTTTCTGAAGCACACATAAATACCAGAATGAGAGATTTATTTCCCTCACTGGGTTTGGTTGCTCCCGGTCAGCTGTGTAGCGACGGCATAAGATGGCAAAACGTAGGATCAAAGTATTAATGATAAACCTACACCATTAATAAGCCATAAATTCATTTCTATGCGTTTTCACAACCTGAGCATATAGGCCTACACTCAGTGTTCTAAATGGGAAACATGTTTTAATCGAAATTTAGATTTGCAGTATTTGAGTGCATATAAATATGTGTGTGTGAATAAACATAATGAAATAGATCTCAAATTACATCAGCCTCTTATTTTAGACTAGCCGGGTAGTCGGTTACATAACTTTCGTTTAAAAAGGCAATGTGATTAAACGCCAATCCCATCCCTAATTAGGAAATTAACATAATGGTACTAGAGAGAGTGGGAGAGGCACAGTGGATTTTACTAGGGGCTTTTAACTTAATTTGAAGGGCTAAATGGATTAGCCTGCAGAGGGAAAAAGGGGAGCAGGGGCGTATATGATTAAACGTGTGCCTGTGTGTGTGTGATTAGTCCATGTGTTTGTGTGGTGTCTGCTGCTCAGTGTACGCCTACATTTCACATGCATTAACATGTGTATTTGTATGGTGTGTGTGTGTGTGTGTGTGTGTTACCCATTCTCCTCAGGCATGTCCTGGTCAGCCTCGGCAGCGGATGACTCCACGTCTGCGTCTGCACTGCTGTCACTGCCCTGCGCTGACAGGCCACATGGAGACTCTGGGCTCACACACTGTCCACTGGGACGGACGGACGGACGGACGGACGGACACACACACACACACACACACACACACACACACACACACACACACACACAGTCACACAACCTGCCGTATCTCGTAAACGTAGTTTTCAAAAAGCAACAATTAATGCTGTGTAGCACTGAAAACATCAATGAACTAGTAATAATCACATGGGAATTGTGTCTACTCCATTATTCCTATATCTTGTATGTCTGTATGTGTGTGTGTGTGTGTGTGTGTGTGTGTGTGTCCTGACTTGATATGCTTCTCCAGCAGCAGGATGGCCTGCTCCCTCTCCTCCAGCCTCCTCTTCAGAGAGCCGATCTCTTTCTGCTTCTCCAGCAGCTCCTTCTGAAGACGATAGTTACTCTCCTCCAGAGTCTCACAGAACGCCTGGAGGGAGGGAGGGATGGTGAACAATGGAAAGAAAAACAGAGGATTGTTGACAATAGTAAAAAAAAAAAACCAGGGCGGAAGAGAGAGTAGGGATGCCAAAAGAAGATGGTGGGGTGGGGGTGTAGCGCGTAAGGGCGAGGGGGAAAGAAAGGATGAGGAGGAGAAGAAGGGATGGAATTATTGAGAGGAAGACAGAGAGGGAGACCAGTGGCAATTTGAAATTAAATGAAATAATCACAACTTGCAGTAGCTGCATTGTGTACTAAATTCTGACAGACAGGCTGGCTGAAAAAACAAATAGCAGCAGTGGCTATTTAGCCACCATTAAATCATTTCCAAGTAGGTAAAACTGGAAAAATGAAATAATTAAGCTACTGGTGGACAAAGCTTTAATGTTGACAAGCACATAATTTGTGATAAGCTGCGACCTATTTGGCTCTGAGAAACCAAATACAAAAGCCTAATTTGCCAAACCTGGGAGCCATGCATGAAAGTCTGCTACCCTATCAAGTGAGACCTAAAGCACTAGTGTGTCTTTTTCCATATTACAGCAGAGACAAACGTGTTCTATTCTCCAAGAGTAGGTTACTTATGTCATCTTTTTTGGTTTGCTTTGTTTCATCCACCTTGGAGGAACTGCAAGGTTGCGACAGATTTACAGGTGGGTAAATTGTGATTTCCTGTTTTTCCCCACTAGAGGGGTCAAGAAGCTAACGTGTTGGCCTGGCTGATTCATTGCTCAACCTCCAACACCCAGCTAGAGACAGAAAGATGCAGGCTGGTTCAGAAAACAGCCCAAAAAGACTGTGGGCAGACTGGAAGTCCAGTTGTTTATGCATATGAGAAGTGTCAGGGGATTTGGGGGAAAATTCCTCTTAAAAAGGCCTGAAGAAACATCGATCATGGATACCAGCACAAACACACATGCATGAGCACACATGCCCACGTGTGTAACCTAACCTAACTCAATCCTAAACACACACACACACACACTTACCCGGCTCTCCTCCAGACTGTCGAAGGGCCCGGGTGGGTCGTCCAGACATAGGAACTCTCTCACTGCCAGGCTGTCAAGGAGAAAAAATGGTGTTAGTGCATATGTGTGTGTGTGTGATCTATGAACGTGTCTGTGCTTGGAAACACACCGACCCCCTTTACAACTGGCATCAACATGCGTCTTGTGTGCTCGGACTGTAACGGGATAGCACTTAACCACATAAAAAAACGGAGCAAATGCACTCAAGACACACTGAGGATGGATTGTAATCCGATTGCGCAAACCACCTGATGCAATCGCGTTTTCAGCCCACATACAATAACTACGTAGGCGGAAATACTTCAGTCCTGACTCCATACCTGCATCCATCCAGTCCACTGAATAGCATGGTACTGGCCACAGCTGAAATAAAAGCAGCTGCATGAAACAGCCTTCTCCTCTGCTGTTGCCAAAAAGTGCATACAACAGCGCAACTTGATGAGCAGGTCACCATCTTTCAAACGACCCGCACCCGCAGCTGTTTCAAAACGTAAACAATGGGGAAGGAAGTGATGTATGCGTGCGTGAGAAAGTGCAATCGGATGGCAATGTGGCAATGGAGAGGCATATTAACGCCAGGTGTAAATGTAATCGGGCTAAAACGTATCCAGATACAATCTGGCATTAATCATGCGTTCCCACTGAGCAATTTTACGTTGATTAGACGTTTAAAACACGTCTAAATGGCCCATAGCCATCTAGGCTAATTTAAGTTTAAATGGGGTTGAAAGTTTATTAGATGTCTACGTCTTAGCTTGGATTTACAGATGTTTATTCATTGTAATAATGTATTTACTGCTTGGTCTAAAATAGGTCTATACATAGCCGTAATGATCCTGGGCTATATGAGAGCTAAAGCATAAAAGGAACCTAAAAATCACTGTATGATCATGTCTGCCTTTACATGGACTGATTTTCCACACAATCTCTCTCCCACACACACACACACACACACACACACACACACACACACACACACACACACACACACCAGTTGGCAATGTCCTTGTGAGCAACCAGGTTCTGAAGAAAGGCCTGCAGTCCCAGCTGTCGGTCCTCCAGGAAGTCGGTGTCGTAATTGTCTTTGAACCACCGCTTAGGAGGCAGCGCGAGGCGGAAGCCCGGGAACATCTCCTTCAGCTGGAATGAACACACACACACACAGTGAGGAATGGTCAGCTCATATTCCTTAAGAACATCTTTTATAGATGAATACTGTACATAGCATTACACGCACTTAGACGTCACTCACATGCTTGCACATACAGTAGGGTACAAGAGAGCTCAGGGTGGTTTTAAAGTTAATCACAACTAACATTCAGTCCAGGGAAGGAAAGAAACAATATCTGCTGGTGAGCCCTCAAACAGTCACACCCTGCTACTTCTACATCACATGCTCTGATCAAATAAACACACTGGTGCAAAACAGAGAAAAGGTCCTGTCCTCCGCCTCCAACCTACATCCCTTTCTGGACATCCTGGAAAACCGTCAGGGTTGGTAAAGACATTACCGGGCTCTATCATTATCATGTGAATTTCAATTTACATTTTGAACAGACCGTGTGTTGACCCCGCGCCCTGCAGCTCAACCTAAGCATTTGCAAAGAACTCTCCGTGTTCTTCCCCCTCCAATTTGCACCCACAAGGTCACTAATGTTCAGTGGGAAGCGAGGGAAGCGTGTGTCATCAGATAATGTCATGTACAAAGACACAGAACAATCTCAATTGGATCATGCAATGTGCCAGGGAAACAGGAGGCGGTTTGTTGAGCGCAGAGTGAAGTGCTTTGAGGTGAGCCATCGTAGCCCGGTGATAGTCCGTGCCTCTGGCCTGCTGTGGAGTAAATTACATCGGTATGACACTCATCCCGCTGACTGTTTTAACAGTCATGGGACCTGAGGAAAGTCGAAAAAAAACACAGGGCTACCCCTCTGGCTCTCCCGGCCTCAATCAGAGATAACCGTCTGACAGGAGGAACAGTGCTTACACGCTAAGCCAGACACCTTCTGAAATTTCACCTTGCCACCCCCCCGCAACTGCTCAGCGGGTAGATGGAGCCTTTGACAGGTTAGCAGCCTCGGTTGCGGAAATTAAGGCTGGAAATTAAATGTTTAAGGACACGGTGTCCTACTGTGTTTTTCCACGCAAAACCTGTTGGGCATGTTGTATTAACCCTGTTCTGTATTAATATAAACATGCCATGAACATGCATGTGGATGGAATAGCCTTTTTTTTTTTTTTACTTTCTAACACTGCCTTGACTAGATACCACTGAATGTCAACAATCAAAATGAAACTTGGTAAAAAAAACAAGAAACCTATAAGAGTATGGTGACAAAACATAAGACTGCTAATAACTGTATTTAAGACATTTTTATACTTTTCAGGCTTTTTAAGGACCCACAAGTAAGAACTGCTGATGGGATTAAAAACTGAGCATGTGCTTTCCTCTTGTGTGTCTCACAGGCCTTAGTCAGGATTAGGTCACTCACTATCATCAGCTATTTTTACTATTCTCAGCACAGTACACACAAGCTGTACTGATAAGTCTAAAATTATCTTCCGGATAATTTATCCAGAGAACATCAACATCTTGCTTCTCTCTTGTGTCAGCGGCTGTTCAGAGGCTGCGAAAATCACCTGCTCCTATCCATATCTATATCCTGATTTAGTGATTAACAGGCCGTGCAGACAACTACATATTCTAAGCAGAACCCCTGCACACTGTCCACCACTTTGCAGACCCACGTGTGTGCTTGGTTGATTAAACTCTACCATTAACCTGCTGTCCGTCTCTGCCTCATTTTTGGCTGAAGTCTGCTGTTCCACGTCCGGAGCTGGCTGCCTCCTGAGGGCTTTAAGCCTGATTGACATCCATGCCTACCTCCATCTCTGCCTCTGCCTTCCTAACATTTAATGTAAATATTCAAGTAGTGCTCAGTCATTTATTACAGAATTGAACATAGACAAAGCAAATTTGACTTTACTCAGTCAGCATTTCACACCTTGAGAAATATTGAAACGAGCCCCAATGTCTGTTACCTCAGGAGGAGGGAGAGGTTTGGTGTGTGTATGTGAGAGTGTGTGTGTGTGTGAGTGTACGCAAGAATGCACGCCAGCTACTTGTTTTCATACGGTAGCCTTAGCCATGTGCATGAACTAACAGTGTGTATGGAGGAATCTCGGATGAGGGCCAAACAGCTAGACAAACGATGCTTGGCGCCAGCTATTATTGGCAGCCGCACACTGCGGAGGCGGTGCTGTCTATTGAAAACATAATCAAGTGTTGACCATGCTTGGCGTTTATGCTGCCTCGTTATCTGAATTGCATGTGCACGATTAAGGGTCATATACAGGTAGCAAGTCCTGTGAAATAGCCATATAGCCATTGTGATTTTCCTTGATTTTTTGACATAGAAAAATCATCCAAATGTCTGTCTGTGCGAGTTATACAAAAAACTGCACTACACGCTGTGAAAATCTTCCAAATAGTTGGAGGTGTGACCAAACAAGGCTCTAGGGTTACATCCACAGCAAAGGACCATTCAGTGCGGCCTGATCAGTTTCCCTGCCTCTATGGAGAAGCCACAGGAATGGAGGGAAAGGATGTCCACACCCTCTCTCTCCTTGTTGAATGCTGGGTGTTCCCCTCTCCCGTGCTTCCATTCTTCTTGCTTAGCGCTACTATGCTACTCTGAATTAGTTCCACCTGTTTTCACACTATGCTTTGCCTTGATGAGTAAAACATGATGTCTCCTTAACAGAAGAATACCTACAAGTCGTGCATGTTGCGCAGGCCTGCAGAGTTTGTTTTGGCTTGTTTTTGCATCAGAACCCAGCGGTTTCACAAGTAATCATCATCTCAACACATGGTCTAATAATTTTCCCCATCTGCAATCTGTGACCCAACTGTCCCTCCCCAAACCTGTTCCCCTAGTTGGCTCTGGCCTATGGGCCGTTTGGGAAACAGTGGGCCTTTGTGTAGCGCTAATCACTTCCACAATGCACTCAAAAACAAGGGAAGCATGCTGAGAGAAAAGAGTTTACGGACACAAGCAAAGTGTCCGCAGAAAACCGAGGCATGTTTGCGAATTGAAAATTGAGCCCCCTCACACATACACGCACACAAACGCACCTTGTCGTTGAGTCTGGAGAAGTCTGTGTATCTTCTGAATACCACCCAGCTCTCGTCTTGAGTCTTCCTGACCAGGATCTTGTATACCTACAGCAGAGACATCATACACACAACCTATAAGCCTTGGATACGACAGTAGAGGTGAAACATGTATCAGGTTTACAGTGCATTCAATACTCAGTCAATAAACTAGTTAAAGACTGATAACAACAAAAGCACTACAGTTTGGCAATTATTAACAGTATCTAAATGAGATAACACAACGTAAACTAACAATTCTGATTCACAACTTGTGTTAGGCCTGCATGTATGCTGACCGCAAACACAGAATTAAGTTCCAGTTCCAGGCTTTAGCGGTCGTCAGATTCAGTCTGTGCAGAAAGGCTGGAACAACAAACAGACAACTAGGCCTTGAGGGATAAACACTTTCAATGAAAGACTGAAGCCTTGGAAAGGCCGACAATTACATGCAAAAATGGGAAGGTTTGACATGCAAGTGGCGAATAAACATTGTATTTAGAGGTGAACCCAATACCATCTTTAGCTATGGCGGATGTGCAATTCTGTAATCTGTGGAAAAGACTAGACAAATTAACATCAAACGTGTCTTTGAAGCCGACACAGAACCTTCTGTGTCTGCTCCACTGATCAGAAAAGGGAGATAAAGCTGAAACTATGCAAGATTGAGTTATCAAAGGGAAAAAATGTTACCTGCCAAAACAACAAAGCATAGATTCATTTGTACAACACAGAGTATCAAAATAGTCAACAATAGTTAGAATAACTTCATTGCTAACATTAATCAATGCCATAGGTCTGTCAATGTGGGTATGAGCATCATCTGAAAGACTGAAATGTGGCCCTTACTTTGAAATATGATTCACTTTTGGAAGGGAAAGCGCTTGTGTAAATCACTCTGAGCCTTAATTAATTAATTAAAGGACCTCACTTTACTGTGACTATAATGCATGACTTCGATAGTCATCACCACATTTCGTTAATCAAAACTGTTGCGAGGTGAATTACAGTTACTCAGTTTGCAGCTCTGCTCGGGGCATTTTAGTTTCCTGTTACTTACAAGGTGTCAGACAAAATGACAGCCTTAATGCTAAAATTTGAGTCCCTAGGCGGAATGGTTTCAGATATCCTCGGACAAGTCAATTTTCCCCGACACCACGTCACAGTTGCCTCTCTTCACGACCCGGTTTAGATTCTCACACATTCCCCGGTAATAAAACACAGGTTTCTTTTGCACTTTCCAGTCCAAAACACTATGAAGATTCTGCCCTTGATTGCTGGGGAGGGGGGGTTTTAGAGGATAAGCCTACCGACCCTCTGCAGGCTTTATTTGCCCCAAAATTGACTGTCAGAAGTGGTCCTGTTTGATCACTAGTCTTTTCTACCTAACACACATCAGCTTGGAAGCTCAAAAAGATGATCAGTTTTCTCTTTAAATGTATTTTGACAGAGAATGAGCGTAGAGGAAGTCAAGAGCTACTGTTTTAAAATTCAGCTTACACATCAACTCTGATCACGTCCTGCCCTGACCTGCGATTGATTGATTTTCCAAACTATACACTCGAGATGCCCGGCTCACATGGGCTTAAAAGACATATCCATACACCACGTTTGAAATATGTGTGTAACAGACACAATCCTGAACAATCTCAGGTGTCACAACTCACTACAGTAATTAAGACTGAACTGGAGGACACACATACTCAAAGTCACACTGGCTACTCTGCTAAGGCGATATGCACAAGTGCCCTGATAGCTCATCGACATGTTGTATAATACAAATGTAAATGATGCCTGTTCTCTTCTTACCTCAGCAGAGCCCACAATCCTGCGCCTGTGCTGGAGTGAGCTAAATTTATTTACTTATTCTCCTCTCTAACAAAGTGCTAAGGAACTTGTCTCTCCATGCCTTTGCTGTTTGCGTACACCATTTGTATCCTACTAATCAAGGTCTGTGTACTTAGTTAAGGTTGCCCTGTGGCTTTTCACTAATGTACTTACTCTCAGTTAGCATGCCTACATCCTTGTGTTATCTGCTAAAGTGTTGTTCTGTCACTCTTTTGTCCTCTGGTAGTGTGTGTGTCACTGTGTTTTTTTGCTTTTAATTCTAGGTAGTCATTAATGACATCTGACCAGGGATTACAGATGAATATTTGCCTTTTTTTTGGTTAACTATGGCACATTTACAGAAATGTTTATTAATGTGCATTGTCACTGTCAAATACACTAATAAAGGACAATAGCAAACAATGTATAGGTTCAAAGACTGTCAACCTACATGTCTAAATATGCAAAACAATGAAAGGATAAATCGTCAATTTGATCAGTGAACATGGTTGGATAGTTGTGGGTAGGGCCACTGATCCTACACTGGTCTCGTACCGTGAATTTGGCCCTCTCCTCCATGACCTCATAGCCCAACACGGTGGGGGTGATGGGCCTCTCCTCGCCCTGCTGGCTCCCTGCGGGGTCCGACATGGAGCGGGGGCAGCTGGAGTACTCCACCGAGGGCTCGAGAGTCCCGTTCACCCTGGCCCGCGTCACGGGGCTCTGGAGGGGCGGCGGCGTCCGGCTCCGGCCGCCTCTCTCCAGGCACCGGGATCCTCCTCCTCCGCGGTCCTCCCCGGCCCCCCTGGTGGTGGAGAACGAGGACTCCGAGCTGCTGGAGACGCTGCCTAGCGACGAAGCTCGCTGGGGCCGTCGGAGCTTGCTGCTACCTCCGGACAAGGCCCTGTCCAAAGGCATGGGGACAGGCACGAAGGGTGATGCCATCTTCCTGAGCCGTGGTCAATCTCCCCACCACCGCTGCCGTCAACGAAGCTCTTCACAGCGACACCGACCTTGTCTTTCTTCAGTATGCCGCTGTGTGACGGAGGGGTCTGGCAGTGACGTTTAGCCTAGGGGATGATGAAGACTCTGCTGACCCGACTAAAAAAAAGACAAGACTGAATTTGAATACCTTCTATTTAGCATTTACAAAATTGACTACAGGCTGCCCTATATGCAGAATCAGAATTCAGCTAAATTTACACTCACAGAGCAGAGTGTGTCAGCGAATACTGTCCTGAAATAAGGGCAACAGACTGCGAGGGCAGATGAATTATTGACACCATGAGCCAAGTGTCATTCATAATTTATGGATTTGTGCATCATGCGTAAAATGCATGAAGGATATAGCCTATGAAGATGTGTGGATGACTTCTGTGTCATATCATCTTGTCAGCTGATTCATTTTTGTCCATTTGTTCCAAAGACATCTCCTCCTTCCCATTGAATGCTGCAGCCAAGAGTGAGACATGATGCTTTGATTTGAGTTACTGTGAGGAAGAGGAACAAGTAAACCTGAGTGTTTCTTTTTACGCAAGAGTGGGCATGGAGTAGGCCTATTATTGATTACTGCTTGCACCACGGATGGGCAATTATGTGTCATGGATGGCTGAGAATCTGCAGGCTTTCATTCCAACCACTACACCAACTGATTTCACTGAATTGAATGGCACACCTTCAACCAGAGAGGGGGAACTAATAAGTGAAATCAGCTGCTTTGTTTGGAATGTGTTCACATTCATGGAGCATTGGAGAGAAACAGCACTGAAGCCAGCCAAAGCTGCTCTTCTATGAATAGAAATGAAAACCTTAAAATAGACTGGTTACCTGTATGTGACATCAGAGACAAACACCCCCCAACACACACACACAATGAAATGCTAACGTTAAATGAATCTCAAAACCACAAAGTAACTCCACTAGGTTAAGTAAAACTATAGCCACATGCTAACCATAACCTAACATACATAATATTGACGTTAGAAAACCCTTCACTCATTCATGCAGTCGATTTGCACACCACTTAATGTAACCAAAGTAATGTTATATGGGATAACGTTACGAAACGAAACAGTCGGTTCACCATTAGGACTTACATGACAACAAACTCTGGATGTATAGCTTGTTTACTAAGTGTTTCTAAAGTGAAGTGGCTAACGACGTTTACAACGTTTTGCTAGCTAATGCTAACATTAGGTAGGTTAGCCAGCTAGCTCGCCCCGAAAGATGCCGTTGTCCTGGGAGAAAGTAACGCCAAACTCCATTCAAAATAACTGGCAGTTTAACGTTGCCTTGCCTATCGACACAGGTACAGCATACTTGGTGCAACATGACGTTTTACCAATCGTTAGGGTCATCTGGTAAATTCATCATACCAAGTAACACTTTATTATTATAAAATCTCATTTTATAATCAGTTCACAGTGCTCGCTATCGTACACGACGAAGTATTTCGGTGGAGGGAGACAGGCGAACCAATACTAAAAGTTAAATTTTTACTTAAATATGTGCTGCTTGGTATATTAGATGTATGCCGAATTGATGAGTGACCCTCTCTCCATACGACAGAGAACGGAACGTAGTTGGGCTCCCAGCTAGCAAGCGTTTATCGCATAACGTTAACGTTAGCCGGTAGCCTCTCGAGGTTAGGACAGGCAGCTTATGTAAAAAAAAACTAGAGTTAACGCACGGTGACACTACATCGAACAAGACCGAGATAAAGGGATTTCTACTTACCGTAGGAAGCCAATACCCTCCGCCTTCCGAAATCCAGATTATTATACACATATAGACCGATATCTGATTAGCACGTTGCTTTTCATCCACTGCAACATCTGTTTCCTTCCCTGGTTCATGTTGGCTTGTTTGCATACAGGCGACAGCAGCAGTGCTTCAAAACAGCCAGGCGGGGGCGCTGTAACTCCTCTGATGCAGCAGAAACCCTCTGTGAAATACAGTAACTAGTAGTAACATTTGTTTTCTCCGTGCATCCCATGGTTGGTTAAACATTATTCATCATATTGCATGTGTGGTACAGTCCTAGTGCAGACCTAACCTATGCTCACTTACAAAATACTTATACAGTTGGCTATATAGGCTACAAATATACAGCAAAACTATTAGATTGCTATGAATCCCTATAGGAATTCTGTATGAATATTATGGTGATAACATAGGACATAAAAATACCATAAACTACCATAAGGTCACTATAACTCACTATTGAGTAGCCCAGACAGACTAAAAGACCCTAAAGGAAAAATAATGGAATATTATAGAAAATCAAATAAATAAATAAAAATCTGAATGTAGCTGTTTTCTACTTTGTGGCAGGTATTGTACATTTATTTACAGATTTGTTTCATTATGCACTTTTGTTGGTGAAGGAGGAATTTAAGCTTATTCTACTGTTGCACTCTGGATAAGATGTATTTTCTTGATGGAGTGTAAAGCCTCGGAGACGACGTGATACTAAAATTCCACTCCACTCCACATCGATAGTGCAATTCTTTCAGACAGCCTGCAGCTGTATGGTTTCTCTCCTGCAGGGTGGTAAACTGTCAGCTGCTGTGTAAGCCCGGGGTTTTGTTCTCTCTGTTCAGCCGTGACTGTGTTGCCCTGCAGGACTCCAACACCATCATTAAGTTGGCTGGCAACAAGAGAGTGGTGGAGTCACAGGCTGTTGAGTCTGCCTACAGAGAGGAGGAGAAACATGTTGAAGCGTGGTGTGCAGACAACAATCTGTCTCTCAACATCCACAAAGCTGATTGTGGACTTACCTCCTCTCTGTCTGCATCACAGACTGGGACAGGAACAGCCCACTATCTTCACTGCCACCCATACTGGACCTTTACAACAAGCAGTAAGAGAGGAATGACTGTTGTATACTTTGTGATCCAACCCACCTGACCATGGACTGCAATACTGCAGCATGCAGTCCAGCGACAGCAGACCCAGGATCAGTTTTTTTTACCCTCTGACAGACAGACACACCCTGGTGAACTGTACTGCCAATCATCCTTACTGTCAGCAATGTCATTTCTATCACTCGAAATGAATTCACCTATTCTGATTACTTCAGCACAATACTGTGAATCCATAAATATGGACATAATTTAATGAAATTACCTCAGTCACTTATACTGCTCCTGTTATTTTTTCTGTTATCGAATTCCCTGCTCTGATTCATTTAATTGCTGCAATACTTGAATTCACTTGAAGTATTTTAATTTGCTTGAAATACCTGAATTCGTTAAGTAATTCATAATTACTTTGCAACACTTACCTGCAGTATATTACACTATACTACTACTACTTTACTACTACCGTTTGATATAAAGGCTTATGCTTAAATGCTTGAAATCTGTTTATTTTTATAAATAAATATAAATAGAGAAGATGATGCCTATGTATGAATTTCTTTCCAAAGCCTTTGCCTTTCCATCAAGGCAAAGGGCGGCTACTTTAAAGAATCTAAAATATAAGATAGTTTTGATTTGTTAAACACTTTTTTTGGTCACTGCATAATTCCATTTGTGTTATTTCACAGTTTTGATGCCTTTACTATTATTCTAAAATGTGTAAAATAGTAAAAATAAAGAAAAATGCACGTGTCCAACCTTTGACTGGTAGTGTAAGTAGATTTGGTAATTTCACTTCTACTCAAGCAACTCTCATCTATACTCAGAAATAATTTAACTTACATGACCAGACTTCATGGTGTAGATTGATGGTTTTTGCCTATTGTGATGTTTTTATGTAGTCTGTGTTTATGTGAAACTTTAAGCGTTTGCTGTCATCTTGACCACGACTCCCTGGAGGAAGAGATATTGTATGTCAATGGGACCTTCCTGGCCAAATGAAGGAGGAATACAATTACAGCTCAAGATGTTTAACTGTGTTTAAGTGTGTTCAGTGCTATGGGAGATAAAATGCCTGTGTTGATGAATCACTGAGGAGAGATACCAACAGAATTGGCTCTTTAAGTCCTGATACTGTGGAGCGCCCAGGCTGCCAACACTCTCTCTCTCTCTCTCTCTCTCTCTCCCTCTCTGTGTCTCATAGGAAGAAGCTGCCAACCTCAGTCTGTCTAGAATTTAAGTTAAATGATTGGATAAGAGTTCTCAATGAATTGCCCCAGCATTGATGCTTTAATTGCGTAGGATCATCTTCTCCGATCCGCACGCTCCGCTTTTACTCAAACAGCTTGTTAGTTTGGACTGACTCAGTACATAAAGCATGTAGAAAGGGTCGAAAGGTTCAGTTACTGTTTGACTGAATGTTACAAGACACCTGATTTAAGCGACTTTGAACATGGGATGATCTTTGGTGCCAGATGCACAGTGACTTCAGTTGAGTCCAGATCTCAATGCAATAGAGACCCTTGGAGGCTGGAAGCACAAAAGGGATCTCTATTAAAGTAACATGCCAATGCTACTCACATGTTAGTTAATACACTCAAATCATCCTGTACCTGTAGGCAAACCTCATCAGTAGTTACCTTGATGGGATTCACCCTCTTACCAACAAACAGCACAAACTGTATTCACACGTTTGGACAGATATTGTGAATGTATATCTTGTTTGTATACAACTTATTTCTATGTGTATTATTATTAGACCTATCAAGTAATATTCCTTGATTTAATCCTTGGCTTGGTACAGTGTGCGGGCCTGCATCCATCTGTTTGGACAGTAGACACAAACATATTCAGCTTGCCAGTGTAAAACAGACCCGTGCCAGTGTTTTTAACGCACACTCACTGAAGTGAAATCCCACATTCACACTGAGAGGTCAGACTGTGAAATGTGGCATCTCTATCAGGCATAAGAGCATCTGCTGCCACTTGGCAAAATCTGCCTCCCTTCACAAGATTCTCATGTGCATGTTCATGTTGTTGTTGTGTGTGTGTCTGTGTGTGTAGTGTGTGCATATACAGGTGTGTTCATTCACAGGAATGCATGTATGTCTTTGTGTGTGCATGCATGTGCACTATGTGTAGGAATTGGATTTGGTTAGTGAGTCTCCATTGGAATATATTAAAATCTCACACACTCAATACGTGTGTGTGTGTGTGTGTGTGTGTGTGTGTGTGTGTGTGTGTGTGTGTGTGCGCGTGCGTGTGTGCGTGTGTGTGTGTATGTATGAGACAAGTGAACATTTTTCATGATTTCCTCATGGCACTGGTCTATTGTATTAGGAAAGTGAAAGTCATCCAAATTGATTGAGTATAAGTGGACTTATTCAGAAAAATATAAGAAATCTACAAAAACAAAGTAACCCCTTGTGACCAGAGACTAAAAAAGTATAGGAAAAAAGCTCCAGCGTAAAAACTACAATGAGCTGAATGAAATAAATGCTACATTCCAGTTCAGAACAAGTCAAATAACAAAAATATGTGGTATATATATTTACTTTGCGAACTCCATATTCTGTGTTGTACCAGTTCCACTGTAGGAGTCAGTCAGATTCACTCTTCTTCTTCTCTTTATCTCCCTGTCACATGAAGGACACACTGGAGGGCCTTCAGATGTTCGTTGCTTTCATCCACCCAAGAGCAGAGGAGGATGTGCAATCCTCCTGTCCTGCAATGACAGGTTGAGCAACACTGCTGCTCATTGCCTAACCGGCACCATTGAGCCAGCCTCTGCTGTTGATGCAAAACCAGTAACACTCTTGGAGATGCTTCAGCAACGTACTGCCACCCTGGTGCCAAAGGTGGTGAAGATTGCTCTGGAGTTCTTTCTGGAGGATCCAGAGCCAGCTGAGGACAAACCATCCCAGGCTCAGCGTCCCATCATGGCTGCTGCTGGGGGAAGCAGGGCTGAAGCTGCCACTGCTGAGCTTGGCACACTGCTGGCAGACACAGCAGATCTTTGCCTTTCTCAGTTTGGACATTTTCCAACAGCACTTCTGAGTCGCATCTCCGCATCAGTGGCCCAAGCCATGATCACCGTGGTCTACAACAGGTTTGAGGACCGGCTGACATCATTCACGCTGCCGGACGTCTTCACCGCCAGGGAGACCGTCATGTGTGCCGTCCAGGAGATGGACTACAGAGTCCAGACCGCCGCAGCCGGCCCGCCTCACCGTCACCTCGCCAGTTCTGAGGGGCCGGAAGAGGAGCTTCACCCGCTGAAAGCTTCTCCACAAGACTCTCAGGATGAAGAGCTGATTTCTGAGCTAGTAATGCTAGCTGTTTTCACATTATGACACAAAAAATGTGTTGTTTTAAAGCAACTACAAACCATGGTACTTGACACACTTTTATTTATTTAAAATCCTTGGTGCTCACAGTCAGTGAAAGTGTCCTTGGTCAGTGTGGAGACTGGTGATATCTGGTGACATATCTGCGCTAAACGTAGAGGATCAGTTTAACAATTAAGTGTGATAATTAAATCATCTGTCTTTTGTTTTTTCAGACTCCAGAGGTGCTTTTTCTCTCCACAGATGCAAACAAAAACGAGAAGAAGAAGAAGAAGAAGAAGAAGAAGAAGAAGAAGAAAAAGAAGGAGTGCGTGCCTTCTTCCGTCGTATCTGGAAGATGATGAAACCAGCCGGCCGCTCTCTCTAAAATAACAATCTCCATAGCAATAAAGAGTCATAGCATTTAAAAGTATGGTCATTTTGTTATTATTTTTAAGGGATGTGTAATTTATAGGCTACATTAGGGTTCTCAGTAGCTCCACTGTAAAGAGCAGTCTGTTTTCTGTGGCCATTGATGCCTGTGTGCGACTGATCTGATTGGCCGCCTCATCGGAGGGTATAGATATGATGACTAAATGCTTACATCTGGAAGGGAAAGTAAAAAACAGTTTTGTATAATATGACACCTTTAACCCTAAACTGTTCCAGAGGAGTTGGGCATCACTGGCTACCAGTGTGTGTGTGTGTGTGTGTGTTTGAAAGAATGAGAGGCTCATTTTGATTATAGATAGTATTAGTTCATGTCACACAAGTTGCTGTATATTCATGGTCTGTATACTCTTCAACCTTTGGTCTGAGGAGAACAGATGCCTCCATAGAAAATCTTAATATTCTCATACTAACAAAAAGAATTATATCATGAAAAATGGCTCAGTATTTGTCCTTCAGCTGTATCATTACACAACATTGCACAATACTGTAAGTACAGTCTGTGGCGATCTTAGTCAGACATGAAGGGAGTCTGTGTTTCAGTGGAGAGTTTTAGTGTCACATGATGGTCTAAATGCTGATCCACAGGCTCTCTCACCCTAAAATTTGGGGGAACACACAGAATTTGATTTTTTTTGGCATGAAACGGTCAGATTTAAAGCTATTGTATATCGGCACAACATATCAGAGCTATTGGCTACTCCTGAATCCAAGAATACAGGCCGGTCAACAGCCAACAGCTGTTTTTACCAGCGTGAAAGTATCCTTTAAAGTGCATGGATAAAAAAAAGTCACAGACCATGACCAGTAAGCTATATAAACTTAATCATATAGATGGGTAGTGGGCAGTAAAAAGGTAGAGTTGAGGCCCTCCATGCCTCTAGCCCAGTCCAGTAGATGGCAGCAACGCACCTTCAAGTTGGTTGCTAACTGCAGATAAAATCATAACCACACATGATTTGTGGCTGGACAAAATTTAGTCTGGCAATTGTAAACACAAGCATATGATGTTGCACTGGCTGCACCAAGCCAGCTAGTTGTATATTGACATTTGTCAGAGTGACAAAAGATGAATAATCTTTTATATGGGGCTAGTCATGCACATTACAAATAGTCAACATTTTACAGTTATTTGGTCTTATTTTTTGTGTAATTTAGATACATCAACTAACCACCAGAATCACAATCACAAGTGGGTCTAGACGAAATTAGACTAAAATACAACAACTTCATTAAGAGCTTGGGAACATTTGCTATTGGGTTGATGTAAAAAATAGGCAAGGTTACATCTTACATTAATATGTTAGACATTTAGCTAACAGTTTTAACCAGAAAGACCTTAGAATGACTGCAACAATACGGTAAGCTTGTATTCCAAACTGCCCTACATCACACAACCAATAGTTAGGAGTGCAATAGTCAAAAGAAGTAATACTTTGAGATTCTGCTTCTCTTCTTTTATATGCTTTCTACTTTTTGAATAATGTATCTCTACGTTTCTCCGATCCATATGTGATCCAACCTTGGAAACGCATCAGCCCTTGTAACGTCTCCAATGCACTTTGATTGGAGCTCAAGTGTCACCTGTTCAAACCTAGTTTTCCCCTTTCGGCTTGCCGTAGACTGACACATGAGAATGAGGAAGTGCACTTTGACAGCTTGGGCGTGTCGACCAAGTAAATACAACGCAGATGGCTCAACCTGAGAAAGTCTTCCTGTGACAGACACAGTACTGATCATCTGTCGACCAGAAGAAGCGCGTCTGTAAGTAAGTACAGGAGACTGTTGGGAGGTTCATCCCTCATTCAGTCCCATAAATGGGTTGTGATGAGGGTTGTAGGGAGTCATTTTGATCCACTAGTGATACACAACTAATTCTCTGAGACAGTTGTATGAACAGCCTCTCGATGGGGACAGGCCTTATGTAAAACAAAACAAGTGACAGTAGTGTTCAGGATTGTAACTTTTCTCAAAGACATTCAGAAAAGGGGTTTTTGATGTTGTTGCTTGTCCATTGCTTGATTTTAGGTCTGTAGTACAGTGTAATAAGTATAATGTCTATAATGATACGGCATGATGCGACATTCCCGGCTGTCTGCCTAAACTGACTGACTAATGCCTAGTCCATCCCATAAGGAATAGCAGTACCGATAGGTGCCATTCTTTTAAATGGAAACTACAGTACACCATATTCCATTGAAGAAATTGTAAAATTAATGTTGCGTTGCCTATCGTGCCTGGTAAAACATGACTTAAGACTTCCTCCCAATCAATACGGTCTGCTGTTAAATTCGGCATACGTGTAATCCACCAAACAGTTCTTAATTTCAATAAAATAACAACTTTTATAACTGGTTCACACGATTCGCTACTACCCATCACGGTGTATTTAGGTGGAAGATCGTAGTAATAACAGGCGCACCAATTCTTAAAGTTAAAATTGTTTTGAAATAAGTGCTGCTTGGTGTATTGGCTGCATGCCGAAATGAAGACTGGGTACTATTATTTCGTAAAAGTTCTTAAGTCATGTTCTATCATGTATCTACGTTTGCAGATCATCAAAGCAACGTAAAATTGCCAGATTTTTCAATGGAGTTCGGCGAAAGCTTTTCTGTAGGAGAGATAATATAACATATCAGATCTAAAGGGATATGAGATACAGTTGATAATGTAATGATTAATAATGTGCTGTATTTTCTTTGCATCAGACACAATGGCAACATCAACCCCACTAACCGAGGCCAACACCAGCTTCTCCCTGGCTTTGTTCAAAAAGCTGAGTGAAAACAACAAGACCGGCAATGTCTTCTACTCTCCCTTCAGCATCTCCTCAGCTCTGGCTATGGTATTGCTGGGAGCCAGGGGCAACACAGCCTCACAGATGTCAGAGGTACACACACATACACACACACACACCTCTCCCACTGAAAATGAATACCACAAAACACACCCATTTGAACCTGAGGAGTGTTTCTACAGCATACATTCACATGTCATTGCAAGGCAGTGTACCTGGTTAAGATGGATGTTGGAATTTCAATAATTTTCTTTTACATTACCGCAAAAGAAAAGGTGTGGGTTCAACAGAGTTATTTTCTATCCTTCTTTGTGGATGTCTGTTCAGATTTTACCTTCAGAGGGTGAGAATATTGAGATTGATATTAGGACCAGTGATGTATGGATGAATTGAAAAATGGGTAAAACAATAATCTCCAGTTGGTGATCATCATAAGGCAAAGTTACAGTTACTTTAAAGTAACTGTCTGGCAGAGGGGAGTGGGTGTGGCAGGAGACAGTGCCTGTTCTGCCAGATCTATATCATAGTATTCTGTTACATCACCACTTGGCCATCTTGGTAGGAAAATAACAGGTGATTATGATAAATTAACAGATGATTATAATCAAATGACAGCCACAGCCAATGAGCTGTGTATGGTAAAGCACCTTATTGGTAGAAAATGCATGTGACATCATGGGACTATTATGCATAGGCCTTCATTCAGTATGAAACACAGTTGTGTCAGCAAAAGTGTCTGGAGCCTGATCTGTTCTGACTCACTTAGTTTTTATGGTGGGCAGCTCTCTGTTGTGTTGCTATAGGAACAACATACAGAATGTGGAAGTGTAGGGGCAATAAACACCTTGGATACGGTGAAGCAATCGGCTCACCTTATCAGTCCAGCAGCATGTATGCAAACGTTTTGTCCCATTGTCTGGCTGTCATAACTCAGTGGTTGTCAAAGTGGGGACTGGGTCCCCCAGGGGTCCTTGAAGAGGTTCCAGGAGGTCTCCAGCAAAATCCCACTATAATTTATTTCACTACATATTATTCCCAATTAGAAAATCTATAATAATGACTATTGTGGTCACAGATTTCACTCCAACCACTGTTTATTCTGCGTGTACAGCATATACAGTCCTACAGTTCAACACTAAATCAACAACAACAATATGTCTGTTTGGTGGTATGTGACATGAAAACCTATGAGAGACCCTGTCATAACTAATAGTCTATAAGCATATCTTTTTTTATTCCATAATAACGACCAGCAGCCTGTAGCACTTAATGTTATCCTTGGCTTAATTTCAGTAAACTAAAGGCCCAGTCAAAAGGGCAAAGGACCTGTTTGATGGTACAAACATTAAAAGCAGCAGTTGTGAATGCACATCAGGTTATTTGACCTTTTAAAGCCTGCAGCATTGTCCCTTTGCAACCTATGTGAGCTTCTGCTCAGGCTTACACCTATATTTAGACCTATTTTATTTTTTGGTATGAAAATGTTTGAATGTAAATATATTTCATATTATCACATATATTATTGGCAGCTTCAATCCAGAAATATCGGTATCACCATCAGCCGTCAAAAGCCCATATCAGTCCAACCTTAGTTCCGCTGTCCCTCCATTTGCATTAGTATGTGCTGTGTTACTATGTAAGCTGTCAATATGTCTGTTCACCAGTATCACCGAAACAAATTCTTATACATTCATGGCACTTTGCAAGGAGCGTTGACGGTTAACAGAAGAGTGTGATGCTGAGTCATCAGCTGTGGTAATGAAAGTGTGTGTCTTCATGCGTACCTGGGTGTGTTGTGAGTGTGTGTGTGTGAAAGAGGAGAGGCGACAGTATCATGAGGCTGCTGTGAGGATTATTTTCACTACCTAGTTACCAGAGAGTGCAGCGTCTTAACCTGATTGTTAACCCGTTGGCCAACAATTACGTCACACATACCACAGTCTGTTGATAGGTCTGTTCTTTTCCTCCACACACACACACACACACACACACACACACACACACAGACACACACGTGTAACTTCACAGTGATCCTAATGATGGGAAACGCTACTGATTGCACCTCCAGGTCCTCTGCTTCACTAAAGCAGAGCAGCCGAGGCAGGCAGGAGCAGAGCAGATGCAGATGCAGATGCAGATGCAGCAGCAGGTCCAGCTCAGCAGACTGCCACAGTATCTGCTGAAGGTGGTAACAGAGCCAACAGTAAAGGAATGATGAACTAACTGAGGGGCATTGTACTAACAGAGGGGCTGGTTGGTGTCATTGGTGAGGGGATCCTTACAGGGAAGGAGAAGGTGCTTCCTGGGAGAATCTCACACTTGTTTGCTGATGTCCGATCTTTCTCGTCTCTCTAAATACAACTGGGAAATATTAGGCTTAAAGAGCGATGCAAGGGAGCAACCCTGGTTTATGTGCTGTATACTGTAAATTCAACATGCTACATGCAAGTTAAGCTGTCACTTTATTTAAGGTACAACTTTGATATCACTCTGATATTACCCTTGTATGTGCTATACAGTATGTAGTTGATGTCCAGTTTATCAAGCTTCACTCTGACTATGAACTTGTAGTTTAAGTTGATGGTTGGTGTCTTGCTGATTTGGATGCACACCATACTGAATTTGCCCATTGAAAAGTAGATGGGCTTTTTTTTTTTGTCCACAATGGAGATGACTGTAAAACAACATCAGAGTTGGTGGCTGGTTGGTTTTGTTTTTGCCAATGTTTCTGGAAAGAGACATTGACATTTGCTTGGGTTCTTTTACGCCAGTGTTAATGGTGTTAATGCTTTTCTTTTTTCTGCTGTTTTCTCATGTCTCACTCTCATCTACGGTTCCTTTTCCATATTCCTTCACCCAATATGGAGTTGGAATTTTGTGATGTGAAACTGACATGCAAACAGCAGCGGGTGGTGTTCTCAGATAAAGAAAAACTGACACTGCTGACAAGTCTGCAACTTAAAGGAAGGGAGATTGTCCCGTTGGTCAGCTTACTTCTTAAGTCATGAGAACATAGACACCAAAACCATCCATGTGTCCCCAGTAGATCATTGGCTCTGGAGCTGCATGCTAACACTTTAGCAGACACTATGTTGAGTGATAGTAGGCGACTAGCATTATCTCCAAAGTATGAAGACTGACCTTTTTATTATGATTACACAAAACTGCCAGACTAAGCTGAATAAAATTTAAGATTACTAACCATTTAGCTTTAGAGCTGCTACAAGTTCTCATTTTGTCACTTTGAGATAATGCTAGTCGCCTACTATCACTCACCATAGTGTCTGCTAAAGTGTTAGCATGGAGCACCACAGCCAATGATCTCTATGGGGACACATGGATGATGGTCAACGGAAGGAGGCTGGTCTGTGTTCTCTTTACTCAACAGGTAAGTTGACCAAAGGGTATTCCTGTGGTATTCCTTCAAATCCACATTTTCCATTATACAATAGTCTATATTAACTTGGTTCAAACTAGTCTTCCTCTGTCACTAGCTCAATGCCTCTCTGTAAATCTGGTCTTCTCCGGCTGTCCGCAGTGCCTGAACGTCCAGAAGGATCAGGAGCATGTCCATGTGGGCTTCAGCAAACTGATGAGCGAGCTGAACAAGCCTGAAGCCCCGTACGCCCTCAGCCTGGCCAACAGGCTGTATGGAGAGAAGTCCTACCAGTTTGTTGAGGTGTGTGTGTGTGTGTGTGCACCTGTATGGGCAGGTGTGGGTGTGTCTACACAAAGGTAGTCCTGATGGAATGAGAGGCACAGATAGGAATCTTTATGCTGGCTGTAATACCTTTTTGTGCCATTACTGTGAATGAATGAATGAATTAGCTTGTTTAGGAATCAGTAGTACTAAATGCATATTGATGGTTTCAGGATTTCCTAGCAGAAACCAAGAAGCACTACAATGCAGAGCTGGAGTCTGTGGACTTCAAAACCAGTCCAGAGGCAGCCAGGAACAACATCAACAGCTGGGTGGAGAAGCAGACCCAAGGTGGATCACACACACACACACACTCATCAAAATCAACCATGTGTTTGGGAAGAGAGAGACAGACAAGCTTACACACACACATGTATGCCATTTTGTGGACAGTTTTAGCAAAATGTCTTACAGTAGCATGAGTGCGTACATTTTTGCGGTTTTTATGTTAGCCTTAAGCGGGAAAGTTTTGTATTGATGTAGAAATTCTGTTATAAACAGTATTGGAAATGCATTTGTCAAATAAGTAATGACATAGCTTAAAGACTCTTCCCATTTTACTTGTCGTCGTGTTTTTCTGATTAAAACTACACTAAGCAATTTTCCAACCACTAGAGGGTGACAGAAATCACAACACAGCTGGCCCACGTGTGTCGATATTTGGTTATAGGTTATTGGTTATAGGGTCTGAAATCCCTTATTGCAGGTTTAAAATAGTGATAATGCACATTTAACTTTTCCATCATTTATAAAGTTGGCTCAAAAATTGCTTGACTTTTGGATGGAAACAAAGCTATAGTCTGTTGTATCCAGTGCTGCATCTTTGTTTCAAACGTCATCGGTTCCTTGTGTGTTTGTGTCTGTGCCGTTCACCAGATAAAATCAAGGAGGTGCTGGTCAAAGGAGTGGTGGACGACATGACCAGGCTAGTGCTGGTCAACGCCATCTACTTCAAAGGCAACTGGGACAAGAAGTTCAAGGAGGACTTCACCCAAGACACTCAGTTTAGAGTCAACAAGGTAACATTATACGAAGGCAAAAACTGACCAAAGAAAGCAACAGTCTGTATTGGTTTCTAAAATGATATTGCATGGTAGAATATACTATAACTGAGGTTTCTAATCACTGGCATGTGCAGGGTTACTGGTAAAATACAGGATGATGTAACTAGGTTGTTTTTGAGTTGGATAGGGAGTTATTGGTTGGGATTTGGAAGTGATTTTCTCTATCTTGTTGTAACTTTGTGGCGTCACAAAGGTTCGCTCATAGATAAAAATATTAGTAAGAAATAGTAAGAAATAATAGGCAACAACTAACAGTTGAGTGGTTCTCACTGTCCATTTGCCGGAGAGTTTTCCCTACCTGTAGCTGCCATTAGCTGCCGGTCTGTGGTGGCTCACGTTTCACTCTTGACACGGTTAGCCAATCAGAACAGAGGGGTCGTAAATATTAATGAGCTTTAAAGACGCAGCAACAGAAACAGCCTGTTCTTGGAAAGGCTCAGAGAGATGCTGGAAAAAGTGTAAAAATGGATTGAGAGTGTTTTTGGTACATGACTCCATACAAACGTTTTTTAATGGACCTCAAGACATAAAATAAAAAACTGGGAAGCGTAGAATATGGGACCTTTTAAGAGCAACATTGCCAAACCAGCAAGGAATCATATTCTTCATGGAAGCGCTCTGACTTAGTAATGGGAAGTCATGGAAAAGTCATGGAATTTTACATCAGGGCCACAGTGGGAACCCTGACCATAGGTAACCGTTGAAAGCAGAGACAGAAAGGGGTGATCTGTAGGAAACATTTTATTTTTTTTGCATTACATAGGTCTGTTAGTCAAGGCCAGAAGCGGCATGGTAACATTTCACACTGGTTCTTCCAAACTTCCAAGACCTCCAAAGACCTTAAACATCAAAGATCCTTTCGTTCTTGGGCTGCTACGGTCCAGTAAAGCTGTGATGATTTATGAGTCTTCCTCGTGGCGTGGACAGACACACCTTTTTTTCCACACAGAGTGGTAAAGAAATAAAAAGGTGGTGCTTGAGAAAGTGCACCAAGTTTGAGGCTGCGGCCACGCCCGAGTTGTGCAACATGAGACTTCCACACATTTGACCTGACCTTTCTTTATCTTGCTGAGAAATGATTCACTAATGCAAAAGTTGCTGAGAAAGTTGCATTAGACTTTCGTCACTTCCACACCACAGGATATTGAAAAGTGAGTCTTCAGGTCAGAACTGTAACAGGAGCATGACAGATTGCTTAGTGTACACACTATACATGCAGTATGTAGAATGTCTGAAGAAGGCAGAATGTGCAGAAGATGGGACTCATCAAAGACAGCCATGCTATACATGACAGTTATAACAAGCTACAAGTTAGAAGCTCAGTGAAAAAAGAGCTTGTTCTGTTTGTTGTTGTCCTCAGAATGACACTAAGCCGGTGAAGATGATGCACCAGAAAACTAAGTTCCCTCTCACCTTCATCCCCGAGGCCAACTGCCAGGTAATCAATCAATCAATCAATCAATCAATCAATCAATCAAGTCACTCAATCCATCTCAATTTTATTTGTATTCCTATTAACTGACTAAGCAACAGCAACGTTCTTTCAATCAATAAATTGGTCAAATAATTAGCGTATACTGTATATATACATATAATTTTTGAGCTTTTTAGCCCCTGTTTTAGCCCCTGTTAGTCTGTCTGCCCATCAGCAGAATATTTCAAAAACCTACCAATGGATTTCCATCAGTTGGTGGACAGATCAGCCATGGGCCAAAAAACAATTGATTAGATTTTGGTGGTGATCCAGATCTGGTATTTCCAACATGACACAATTAGATATATTTTTTAATTTTTATTCATAACCATGAAACTAATTCACATAAAGGTAACTATATCTGTAACTTAAAATTGAAGTGATGAGAATGATGTCTTTGGGTGTAACAGAAAATAGAGAATTAGAGAAAAACAAGTCTAAATCAGCTAAGCCACCAATCAAACACTCAATCCATCACATAATCACAATAATGTGTTCATGTTTTTTTTGTTGTTGTATGTAATCTTATCAGCAAGCTTTTTGATTCAAAAGAAACAGTCAAGCTGTTACTAGTCCAGTCTGCACTTGCTGTAACGGTTGCAACCCGCTGTGTTGGACAGATCCTGGAGATGCCCTATAAGGGGAAGGACCTCAGCATGCTCATCTTCCTGCCCAACAACATGGAGGACGATACGACAGGCCTGGAGAAGGTACGACACACACACACACACACTCATACACACATATATACACGCACACACACATACACACAAACTAATTGTTGACATTGTCTCCCACAGCTGGAGAAGGTGCTGACTTATGAGAAGTTTGTGGAGTGGACTCGTCCAGACATGATGGACACAGTCGAGGTTCAGGTGGCCCTGCCTCGGTTCAAGATGGAGGAGAAGTACGACCTGAAGGAGATCCTGAGCAGCATGGGCATGGTGGACGCCTTTGACATGGGAATGAGTGACTTCTCTGGTAGGACATGAGGCTGGACCATATCAGCTGTCCACATAATCATTTAAAGAGACAGAAAACGCCACTGCTTGATAATTTCTAAATTAATTTCTGTTGAGAAGTTAGATTAATAATCCACACCACCTACAGAAAATCAAACTTCATCAACAGAAAATCCAAGGAAAAAGACGTCACAGCGTTGGAAACACTGTTTGATTGACAGGTGATCTCTGGGAAGTGCAGTGCAGAAACACCACAGCACTGAGCACCAACAAGATGGAGACAAAATAAATTAAGTATCTGGTGGATTGTCATTCTAAATACTGACTGACAAAACACCTTCAGAAATATACAGATATGTCATAAAATGAAAAAATGATTCTTCTTCCAAATAACCCCAAAGTCAAAACTATATAAGAATGACAAAAAGACATGACATGCATTGTGGAGGAAGTGCAGCTAGTAGCTAACTAAGTTCTGAGGTGGTTTAACTTCAATCTCCACCAACAATTCAAAACACATGCTAAAATTTGGGATAGGCCTACATGAACCGGAATACATATATTTTCTTAAGCATCTGTTATTATTTGGTATACTTAATGTTTTGCAATAGTATTGCTTCCTCAAGACAAAATTCCTCCATCATGGACATCACACAGATGATGAAAATTACATATTCATGAAGCAGGGGGCGGGGCTCAGAAATCATTCAAAGAGTCTTTCAAAATCTGGATGCAATGTGTAGTGACTTGGCTTGCCAAAAAAACAAAAGTCTACAAGCCACTGAGGGGCTGCTATACTCGTACTTGCCTTATTGACGCATAGCCCTTCGTGTAGCGGTGTGTGGGTTTAATAATTCAATGTCCAAACGTCCATATACATTTAGCCATACTAAGCGTATTTATTGCGCACATAATCAAGTCCATCCACAACGCCGATCCACACGCATTTAATATCCATCAATAATTTGCTTGTAAACGACACATAGTTAGGCCCTACATATATACGCTACACTTGTCAAACTGTGTGCCTCTACCGGCAAGCAACACACCTGACCTGTGATTACCCTCTCGCCTATGTGTACTTTCCCCATACGCCACATACCACCGACTGTGCAAAAAGGGGAATTACCACAATGAACACAATACAAAAATGGCTCCAACACACCAGCCCCTAATTGTTACTGGTAGGCAGACACAACAATTGCATTCAAATTCAAACACGGGGAGTCAAAATTACCAGGTATACAATAGTACTGAGAAAATACAGACCATGTCTAAAACATAACGTTCTTTGGGTCAGAGGTCACTACTTTACTGCCCTAAGTGCCTATAGCCTCCTGCAAAAGACAAAGCTTCTTCCTTCTAAGATGTTTGTCTTTGTCTGGAGACACGCAAAGCGCACCAGACCTTTCTTGTCTGGGAAGGTTTCCAGGACTCTGCCAAGCAGCCAAGAGCCACAAGGAGCCATAGCGTCAACCACCACGACAATGTCCGCCTGAAAAAAGGTTCTTCTCTCTTGGTTCCATTTTTGCCGTTCTAGGAGCAAACAGATCTTGTTTCTTGAGTAGTCCCTGTGGTAAGACTGGTTTACCTTTCATAAGGACAATGCGATTGGGAGTGAGAGGTTTGAGGTCATTGGGGTCGTCTGAGAGCTTGGTGATGCAGAGATTATTTAATATGGCCTCAACTTCACACGAAACTGTGAAGTCATCATCCAGAGTTTGCAGATGCAGAACTGAACTGAGAACCTTCCTGACCATGTGGATGATGCATTCCCATACACCGCCATGATGTAATCCTGTAGGCGGGTTAAAACTCCACTGGATACCATCCTGAAGTAGAACTCCCTGTATACGGTTATGATTCAAAGGCAAGAGCCTTCCTTAGTTCTCTTTCTGCTCCAACAAATTTGGTACCATTGTAAGACCACATATGAGGAACTTGACCTCTCCGGCTAATGAATGTCTGTAAAGCATTGACGTATGAGTCAGTGTCCAGCGATTGTGCCACTTCCAAGTGGACAGCTCTACTTGCCAGGCATAACGCTATAGCGCTTACAAAGGCTTCAACCTCTCTTTACTTCGATTGGCCCAAAGTAGTCTACTCAAAAATTGGTGAAGGGAAGGAGATCCAGAAGAAATCCTTTCCTTCAGCAGGTCCGCCATTTTTTGTTCACCTACCCTTCCACCATAACGCCTACAGGAGCAGCACTGCAATATCATTTTTCTCATGGCTGAATTGGCATTTGTGTTACAAAACTTCCTGCACAGCTTCGACAGTGTATGGTTTCTCCTGCTGTGACCAAATTGTTGGTGAATGTGCTTTAGTATGAGTCTGGAGATGTATTGATCTTTGGACAGGATGACTGGATGCTTTGTTTCTTCAGGCACTGCTGCTTTACTCAGTCACCCTCCAACTCTCAGGAGTCCATCCTCCAGGAGTGGGTCTAATTTGTAAATGGCACTGTCTCTAACTACAGATTTTCCAGCTGATAGTGCAGCAATTTCTTCTTTGAATTTTTGTTGCTGACTATAGTGAATGATGGAAATTTCAGCCTCCAAAAGATCACCTGGTGACGAGCTCTGACCTCCTAATGCTCATTTGACCATTTGCATCTCCAACTGTAGTGGCTGGATGGGCTATTTGCACCTTTTCTGTTGCCATCAGAAGCCTGCAACTCCTTCCTCTTTTGATTCAACTCTAGAAGAATGTTCCTCAACTTAAGAAACCAGGCAACTGCAATCTTAAGTCTTCTCCAATCTGAGAAGTTCAAGGTTCTTTATTGTCCCAACGCTGGTATGAGGTTGCTCCTTCACCACCATCTTGAACTTAAATGAATCGGTCTCCACAGATCACTGTAGTCTAAGGGCTGTCTCGATTGGAAGCTCACCTCTATCCAGATCCAGCTCCTTCAAGTCCTTAGTCTTATGTTCCTCTGTAACGGTCTGCAACACTGCACGGCTGTTTCTAATCCATTTTATCAGAGTGAAGACATTTTTATATTGTCGTTTACATTCTAGCAAGCTAGTTCTTTTGCTAAATTGGAAGATTTGTGTCTCAGAAATAAACATAATGCTGCACAGTCATACAGTCATTTAACTTTTATTTATTACATCGTATCGTGGTTTTATCGAATTATCGAAATCGTATCGTGAGATAAGCATATCGTCCCATCCCTAATACTTAGTCATCTCTTATAGCTTATAGCTAAACGTTTTCTCAAGGATTATTGTAAGTATTATACGTTTTTCTCTCTTTCTCCCTCTCTTCTGCCAACAGGCATGTCTCCGGCCAACGACCTGGTGTTGTCCAAGGTGGTCCACAAGGCCTTCGTGGAGGTCAACGAGGAGGGAACGGAGGCCGCCGCCGCCACCGCCGCCGTCATGATGCTGCGCTGTGCCACGATCCCCGTCACCTTCGTCGCGGACCACCCCTTCCTCTTCTTCATCCGACACAACCCCAGCATGAGCGTCCTGTTCGCCGGCCGATTCTGCTCCCCTGCATGAGCACCACGTCCTGTAGGGCAGCGGTTCTTGTTGTGTTGAAAAAGTTCTGAAAAAGATATGTACAAGGATAGATAGATACAAAGATATATACAAATATATGAATATGTATGCACACTACAAGATTTCTCCAACACTTACACCCAGATTTGCCGTCCCATATTTTGGAGACCAGAATGTTGCCAGAACGCCTTTGAGTGGAAACTATGGTGTTGGATTTTTGTGTAGGTTGGATTCATTGTGGCTAAAATCTTGTAGTGTGCATCCATCCTTACACAATCTATCCTATGCCTTTCATCATGGCCACATTAGGCGGTTGCACTGTAGAGCTCATTTTATGTCCCACACTGCTTTGCATAGGCGTCCTGCCCAAATACTGTTTATCTGTGATTCACCGTCAGATTGCACTATAAGCCTTATCATGATATTATATTATTATAATTACAATTCGTTTTAATAGTCACTTTATTATAACCATGCAAAAGTGCAATTACACGTAGTTGTAATGTAAAAAACAGAATGTAAAAAACGAGAGTTTACATGAAGGTTTGTGTATCCTTATGCTTGTCCTTATGCTTATGCAAATGGAATAAAAGTGTGCTTTGGATATATTCTGTGTGATATTTTTGTTCTGTTATTAAATGGCTTATAATAATAATAATAAACTTTATTTATATAGCACCTTTCAAAATAATTATTACAAAGTGCTTCACAATAAAGCATGGAATAAAAACACTAGAAAAAACAGAATAGAAAATAAACACAAATAAATAAAATGAAATGAAAATCATTATAAAAAATGGTTACAGCAACAAAAGCCTTTATATAAAAAAGTGTTTTGAGGAGAGACTTAAAAGAAGACACAGCGTTTGCTAGCCTGAGATTCTCAGGCAGGGCATTCCAAAGTTTAGGAGCCCTGACAGCAAATACCCGGTCCCCTTTAGATGCAACCCGGGAGGTGGGAACGGTCAGAAGGGCCCGGCCGGAGGATCTCAGGCTGCGCTTCGGCTCATAGGGGATTAAAAGGTCAGAGATATAAGTAGGAGCCTGACCATGTAGCGCCTTGAAAGTTAAAAGCAAAATCTTAAAATCAATTCTAATAGGAAGCCAGTGAAGAGAAGCTAAAATGGGGGTTACATGGTCCCGCCTTTTACTCTTAGTTAAAAGCCTTGCAGCTGCATTTTGCACTAATTGCAGGCGAGAGAGGGACTTTTGGCTTAGACAGGAATAGAGAGAGTTACAGTAGGCTACGTGAGATGCAGTGAAGGCATGGATAACCTTCTCAAGGTCGGCAAATGACAAAAAGGACCTTATCTTTGATATGTTCCTCAACTGAAGGAAACAGGACCGTACCACACTTTTGACTTGTTCCTTGAAACAGAGGTCAGAACCAAAAACACCCAGGTTCCTAGCGAAAGGTTTATATTGGCTGACCAGCTAGCAACTTTACATTGAATTAGGTTGATTGAGTTTTGAGGCATAAATACAATGATTTCTGATTTGCTGTCATTGAGTTGGAGGAAATTTTTAGACATCCAGCACTTAATATCGGAAAGGCAATTATTAAGAATATTGATGATGGTCGAATCACTAGGATTTAGGGGAATAAATAACTGCGTATCATCTGCATAACGGTGAAAATGTATATTATATTTGTGGATGATATCGCCGAGAGGAAGCATATAGATGGAGAAAAGTAATGGGCCCAGGATTGATCCTTGAGGGACACCATACTTAAGAGGAACAGAAGAAGAAACGCTATTTCCTATCTCAACAGAGAAAGTTCTATCAGCAAGATAAGAACTGAAAAAACTGAGGGCTGAGTCAGTAAGCCCCACCCAGTTTTCCAGACAATTGAGTAGTATTGCATGATCAACCGTATCAAAAGCTAAGATCAAGGAGTATTAGGCTTGAGCAGAGACCTTTATCTGCAGCAAGCAAAAGATCATTAGTCACCCTTAGGAGGGCTGTCTCTGTTGGAATTTTTTGGCATGAAAATGGTCAGACTGTATATTGGCACAAATGATCAGACCTATTGGCCACTCTACAATGCAACAATACAGGCCGGTATCAGACTTCAAAAACCCATATCAGTCTAACCCAACATGCAACAAATTACAAATCTTCAACCCCCCAGTTTTCAAAATACTCCACCAAACAACAAAATGGACTCAGCAACGCAATGTACATTGCCATTATCTGTTTTTTTTTTAGCAATGTTTAAATGCTTTTGAGTGGAGTTTTCCCTTAAAATGCATGAGCAGAGACACAGACCGTGTACTGTAAGCTATACAAACCTAATCATTATGTATAGATGGGTAGTGGACAGAAGAAACAGTTTTTTACAACACTAAAGTAGAAGCTTTTATCTCTGTAACTTGGTTTGTTGTTTGACAAAATTTGGTCTGGCAAAAGTAAACACAAGCATATGATGTTGTACTGGCTGCACCAAGCCAACTAGAGACACTGCAGCTAGAATTGCCTTCAAAATACATTAAATCCTTACAATAAATATGGAGGGAAATTCTAGCTGTTAAATAGAGGTTTTATAGTTTTGTATATAGCTATTAGCATACATCTGTGTATGTATGTTATATACATTGTGTTATTAGATTTATATCTTTGTATATTTATATTTGTCAGCCAAACAAAAGATGAATAATCGTTTATGGGGTTAAAGAGAACAAGTACAGATGCTGTACAGGCCCACGGCGCATGTGTTGAATTCCACTAGCTGCGGCCACACTGATCCGACGGAAAACAGACAGAATTATTGACGAATAGATTTCTGTCCGTTGGGCTGTTTTGGAATGTCATCATGGTGGGAGAGGCAGAAATACAGTAGCTATATACAGTCATCCCAACTTTATACCAGGATTTCTCAGTTTTATCTTTGTTTTGGTTGTACCGTTTTCATCAGTCCTGTCTGGACAACAGACAGCTCTTATTGAGAATTAATTGAAATTTACGGAGACAGACAGACACAATGGCCCTCATTTATGAAACGAATGTACGACAGAAAACTGGGCGTATGGTCATTTCCTCGCAAAGTATCAACTCGTGTACGCAAGTTTTCCAGTCAGTGTGGACTTGCGGTGCAGCATAGTAAATCTGGCTGAGTCTGAGAATTGTTATTAGACTATATATTCTGACTGGCATCTAAGCATATGCAGCCACGTATTCATCACTTAAAAATACGTAGCCTATGGAAAAATATTCTATTTTGTAAAGGCCTACATCGCCTATGTGTCATATAGCCTATCCCTAACATAAATAGGTATTTTCAAATTATTTGCAATTAACAGGGTTAACAGTTTTCTGGTGTAAGATTAATTTCTGTTTCATACTCACTTACGCCACTTCAATACCACAATAACGTTACCTACCGTTAGGGTTTGCAGGGCAGCAGAAGATGTGGATGTCTGTAAATCGGCAGGTAAATCGGCGGAGAGTGGGGCTCACTGTGTGGGACTGGCATTTTATCAGTGTGTGGGACTGAGTGTGGCTTTTAGTCCATAGGCAAGAGGCCATCTCTTACTCAAAGACGCTCTCTAGAGGCCATCTCACGAAGCGACATCTAACGAAGAGACAGGTGTATGACTGACTGCCTGAGTAAGCTAAATGTACCTACGGAGTGTCACCGGTTACCAGACTCGCTTTGCCAGATGTTTCTCCTGCTGAAGGTTAGCTACATGTCCCACAATGACAAGTGAAGAGGTAGGTAGCAAGTTTACAAATTTAATAAGTTTACTAGTTGAACAAGCCACATACAGTGCAAGCTGACAACTATTGCCATTCGGCACACACAGTGCAAGCTGACCACTAGGGCCTCTCTGCACATAAAGCGCAAGCTGACCACTAGGGCCCCTCTGCAGATAAAGGGGGGGCCTCCAAGGACATGTGCCCAGGGTCCTCGCGGGACCATGATCCCGCCCTGATCACAATGCATTTGTACAGTTTCATACTGTAGTCAAAACATGTAGGCTACATATGGCAAGTCTAGACAACATTAGATTGACATTTTACAATAACTTGATTCAGAGCTTGGGAACATTTGCTAGTGGGTTGATATGGAAAACTATGCAAGGTTAGGTTTACATTCACATTTTAGACATTTAGCTATCCAGGCAGAGCTTAGAATGAGTGCAACAATGCCATACATCACACACCCAATAGTTAGGAGTGCACTGAATCATTTAGATCTACGTTTCTCCAGTCCATTTGTGATCTAACCTTGGGAGCACATCAGCCCTTCTAACTTCTCCAATCAAACCTGTTTTTCCCCTTTCGGCTTGCCGTAGATTGACACAGAACTTCCTTGATGAGACAATTCACTTTGACAGCTTGGGCGTGTCGACATGTAAACAATAGGAGGGTGGCTCAACCTGAGCAAGTCTTCCTGTGACAGAGACAGTAGGCTACTGATCACTTGTCGACCAGAAGAAGCGCGTCTGCAAGTAAGTACAGAAGACTGTTGGGAGGTTCATGCCTCATTCAGTCCCTAATGGGTTATGATGAGGATTGTAGGGAGTCACTTTGATCCACTAGTGATACACAACTAAGTCTCTGAGCATTTTGTATGAACAGCCTGGTAATCGGGACATGCCTTTACACAAAACACAAAGTTTTGACAGTAAGGTTGTTGATCTTGTTTTGCAAAGGTTACAGTAGAATCGCTGCAACTGTGGGTTTCAGCATTGTAACTCTTGTCAAAGACACTCAGAAAAGGGTTTTTTCATGTTGTTGCTTGCCCATTGCTTGACTTTAGGTCTGTAGTGCAAGTATAATGTCTATAATGATATGGCATGATGCGGCTTTCACGACTATATCTGCCTAACTGACTGACTAATGCCTAGTCCATCCTATAAGAGATAGTATCGATAGGTGCCATTCTCGGATATAGAAACAACAGTATAATGTCTATGATGATGCGGCATGATGCGACTTTAAAGACTATGTCATTCTGTAATGCCTAGTCCACCCCATAAGGCATTTTAGTCCCGATAGGTGCCGTTGTCTTATATGGATGAAACACCACACCATATTCAATAAAAGATTTGGCAGTTTAATGTTGCGTTACCTCTCCGCCAAAGCACGTACCTGGTAGAACATTACTTTAGACGTCCTCTGAGGAAATAGAGTGTGCTAGCAAATTCGGCATTCATTTAATCCACCAAACAGTACTTTATTTCAGTAAAATATCAACTTTTAGAATTGGTTCACGCTCGCTACCGCCTATCACGGTGTATTTAAGTAGTAGGCGCACGAATTCTTAAAGTTGACATTTTATTGTAACAAGTGCTGCTTGGTCTATTGCATGCATGACGAAATGATGACTGGGTCCAACAATTCGTAAAATTTCTTAAAATTGCCAGAGTTTGGTGAAAGTTTTTCTGTATACAAGAGAGAATGCAACATATCAGATCTAAAGGGATATGAGATACAGTTGATAATGTAATGATTAATAATGTGCTGTATTTTCTTTGCATCAGACACAATGGCAACATCAACCCCACTAACCGCGGCCAACACCAGCTTCTCCCTGGCTTTGTTCAAAAAGCTGAGTGAAAACAACAAGACCGGCAATGTCTTCTACTCTCCCTTCAGCATCTCCTCAGCTCTGGCTATGGTATTGCTGGGAGCCAGGGGCAACACAGCCACACAGATGTCAGAGGTACACACACACACACACACACACACACCTCTTCCAACACACCCATTTGAACCTGAGGAGTGTTTCTACAGCATACATTCACATGTCATTGCAAGTCAGTGTACCTGGTTAAGGTGGATGTTGGAATTTCAACACCCTTTTTTTTTTTTTTTTTACATTACCGCAAAAGAAAAGGTGTGGTCATTATTTTCTTTCCTTCTTTATAGATGTCTGTCGGATTTTACCTTCAGAGTGTGAGAATATGCAGGTTGATATTAGGACCAGTGATGTATGGATGAATTGAAAAATGGGTAAAACAATAATCTCCAGTTGGTGATCATCATAAGGCAAAGTTACAGTTATTTTACTGTCTGGCAGAGGGGAGTGGGTGTGGCAGGCGACAGTGCCTGTTCTGCCAGATTTCTTCATAGTATTCTGTTACATCACCACACAACCATCTTGGTAGGAAAATAACAGGTGATTGTAATACATTAGCAGGTGATTACAATCAAAATCTAAACTGAGTAAACTAAAGGCCCAGTCAAAAGGGCAAAGGACCTGTTTGATGGTATAAAAGCAGCAGCATTAAAAGCAGTGGTTGTGAATGCACATCAGGTTATTTGACCTTTTAAAGCCTGCAGCATTGTCCCTTTGCAACCTATGTGAGATATCGGTATCACCATCTGTCTTCAAAAGCCCAACCCTAGTTCTGCTGTCCCTCCATTTGCATTAGTATGTGCTGTGTTACTATGTAAGCTGTCAATATGTCTGTTCACCCGTATCACAGAAACAAATTCTTATACATTCATGGCACTTTGCAAGGAGCGTTGAAGGTTAACAGAAGAGTGTGATGCTGAGTCATCAGTTGTGGTAATGAAAGTGTGTGTCTACATGCGCACCTGGGTGTGTTGTGTGTGTGTGTGTGTGTGTGTGGGAAAGGAGAATTATTTTCACTACCTAGTTACCAGAGAGTGCAGCCTCTTAACCTGATTGTTAACCCGCTGGCTAACATTGACATCACACATACCACAGTCTGTTGATAGGTCTGTTCTTTTCCTGCACACGCACACACACACACACAATGTTTAACTTCACAGTGATCCTAATGATGGGAAACACTACTGATTGCACCTCCAGGTCCTCTGCTTCACTAAAGCAGAGCAGCCGAGGCAGGCAGGAGCAGAGCAGATGCAGATGCAGATGCAGATGCAGCAGCAGGTCCAGCTCAGTAGACTGCCACAGTATCTGCTGAAGGTGGTAACAGAGCCAACAGTAAAGGAATGATGAACTAACTGAGGGGCATTGTACTAACAGAGGGGCTGGTTGGTGTCATTGGTGAGGGGATCCTTACAGGGAAGGAGAAGGTGCTTCCTGGGAGAATCTCACACTTGTTCTCTCACTCTCTTGCATGCTGATGTCCGATGCCCGGCTTGGTTTTGTTTTGTTTATGTCAATGTTTATTTGTCCTTGGGTTCTTTTCCGCCAGTGTTAATGGTGTTAATACTTTTCTTTTTTCTGCTGTTTTCTCATGTCTCACTCTTATCTAGTTTTCTTTTTCCATATTCCTCCAACCAATATTGAGTTGGAATTTTGCAATGTAAAACTGACTAAAATAACTAAAATACTGACAACTTAAAGGAATATGAGTTTTTGGGAGATTGTCCCATTGGTCAGCTGACTCGTTAAGTGATGAGAACATAGACACCAAAATCATTCATACAGTATGTCCCATGCTAACTCTTTAGCATACGCTATG
This sequence comes from Centroberyx affinis, assembly GCF_046629955.1. Taxonomy (NCBI): domain Eukaryota; kingdom Metazoa; phylum Chordata; class Actinopteri; order Beryciformes; family Berycidae; genus Centroberyx; species Centroberyx affinis. The sequence continues at coordinate 21,090 of NW_027281930.1, read as the reverse complement.
TTGAGTGATAGTAGGCGACTAGCATTATCCAAAGTAGAGACTGACCTTTCAATATAATTGTATAAGAATAATTGTAATAAAAAGTTTCAAGTGGTTTTTTCTATATGGCCAGTAGATTCATACATTTTAAAAATGAAATAGGCTATCAGTAAATCAATACAGCTGATGTAGACAGATTTATTTTGGAACTATTTCAGGTGAGCAACGATGTATTCATCCATTTTGCAGTGATAGTTGCACACAGTCTCAATCATATTTTGGGTACATTTGACCAATTTCCTACACAAGACTGGCAGACTAAGCTGCATATCATTTAAGATAACTAACCATTAAGCTGTAGAGCTGCTACAAGTTCTCATTTTGTCACTTTGAGATAATGCTAGTGGCTACTATCACTCACCATAGTGTCTGCTAAAGTGTTAGCATGGAGCACCAAAGCCACTGATCTACTGGGGACACATGGATGATTTTAGCGTCTAGGTTCTCATCACTGAACAGGTAAGTCGACCAGCGGGATAATCTCCCAAAAACCTGATGTATTCCTTTGAGTCCAATGTTTCTACTATGCATGCAGCTGTATTAACCTGGTTCAAAACTAGTCTTCCTCTGTCACTAGCTCAATGCCTCTCTGTAAATCTGGTCTTCTCCGGCTGTCCGCAGTGCCTGAACGTCCAGAAGGATCAGGAGGACGTCCATGTCGGCTTCAGCAAACTGATGAGCGAGCTGAACAAGCCTGAAGCCCCGTACGCCCTCAGCCTGGCCAACAGGCTGTATGGAGAGAAGTCCTACCAGTTTATTGAGGTGTGTGTGTGTGTGCCTGCCTGTATGGGCAGGTATGGGTGTGTTTTCACAAAGGAAGTCCTGACTGAATGAGAGGCACAGATAGGAATCTTGATGCTGTGCTCAGCAAGGATGAATGTACAAGCGGGTGAGGGAGTGAACAGCAGGCTCAGCAGTCATACTGAACATACTACACACACACATACACTGGCTGTATTATAGTTTTCCCCCATTGCTGTGAATGAATGAATTAGATTATTTAGGAATCAGTAGTATTAAATGCATATTGATGGTTTCAGGATTTCCTAGCAGAAACCAAGAAGCACTACAACGCAGAGCTGGAGGCTGTGGACTTCAAAACCAGTCCAGAGACAGCCAGGAACAACATCAATAGCTGGGTGGAGAAGCAGACCCAAGGTGGATCACACACACACACACACACACACACACACACACACACACATCAAAATCAACCATGTGTTTAGGATAAGACGAGAGAATGGGAGGAAGTGGAAAACCTGTTGAGATGAATGCCTTGTTTTTGTTGCTTCGCTGCAGTGTCACTCTCCTTGTGTGTGTATGCATCAGTAGCTGGGATTCCAAGTATTTGTATGCAGACAGACAAGCTTACGCAATCACTTGCACACACACGTATGCCATTTGGTGGACAGTTTCAGCAAAAGTGTCATACAGTACCATGAGTGCGTACATTTTTGCCATAGGTGGCCCCATTGGGAAATGAACGTGAATGAGAACTTTGTATGAGAAAGGCTGAATGCAGATGGTCATTGTTTCAAAAATGTCTTTAATATTGCAGAAAAGTTTTTGTTTGCTTTAGGTGGCAAAGTTTTGTGTTGATATCGAAATTCTGTGATAAACAGTATAGGAAATGCATTGGTCGAATAATCAAATCAAATCAAACTTATTTATTTATAACGCACCTTTCATACAGCAAGCTGTAACGCAAAGTGCCTTATGGGGTAAAAACAAGTAAAACAAGTAAAAAGAATAAAACACAATGATACAATACAATACAATGACACAAAAATTAATCAAATACAAATCATAAAAATGCACAGCTAAAAACATATGTTTTCAGATTCCGTTCGAAGGAGTTGATAGATTGACATGTCCTCAGATTCTCTGGCAGGCTGTTCCAGAGGCGAGGACCGACGACACTGAAAGCTGCCTCTCCATAAGTCCTGGTCCTCGCTAGAGGGACAACTAAAAGGCCAGTGCCAGAGGACCTGAGGGGTCTACATGGTTCATAACTGGTGAACATGTCTGCCATATAGTCAGGCGCAAGGCCATGTAATGACTTAAAAACTAATAGAAGAATTTTAAAATCAATTGTAAAACTGATGAATTGAATTAATTGTAAAGTTTTTGGGGAGGCCAGAGAGGAGCGCATACAGTAGTCCAACCTGCTGGTGATAAAAGCATGAACTAAAATTTCTGCATCTTTTTGATTTAAAAATGGTCTAACTTAAGCTATATTACGCAAATGGTAAAAGGCGTTGTTACCTTTCCAATGTGAGATTTAAAACCAAGATCTGAATCTAAAATGACACCAAGATTTTTAACCTCAGCTTTAGTCTGTGAAACCATACTGCCCATATGTGATAGGAGAAGCTCTCTACTTTGCTTGCGTCCAATGATTAAAATTTCATTTTTTTCTTCATTAAGTTTAAGAAAATTCATATTGATCCATTCATCAGTGGCAGCGAGACAGGCAGTCAATGGGAGGAGGGGGTTTGGGTCAGTTGGCTCCACAGATACATAAAGCTGTGTGTCATCAGCATAAAGTGAAAGTTTACCCCATATTGGCGAATGACATAGCCTAAAGGTAACATATATAAAGAGAAAAGGAGAGGCCCAAGAATGCTTCCCTGAGGAATTCCAAAATCAGCGCTAAAGTTATCCGAGAATTTATCATTTAACAATACAGCAAAATGTCTGCCACATAAGTATGAATGAAACCAACTGATTACACTGCCAGATAAACCAACCCACTTTTCAAGACGATGAATCAAGATTTTATGATCAATCGTGTTGAAGGCGGCACTTAAGTCTAATAGAATGAGGATTGCTACATTACCTGCATCAACGCTGAGTCTAAGGTTGTTAACTATTTTAACCAGCGTGGTCTCAGTACTGTGGTTTGCTCTGAAATCAGACTGGAATCGTTCCATGATCTTGTTTTCCTTGAGGTATTCATTTACTTGATTATAGACCACTTTCTCAAGCACTTTGCCCAGAGAGGATATGTTGAAGATGGGGCCGAAATTATGGACACTGCTATCCAGTTTTGGCTTCTTTAGTAAAGGTTTAACTATTGCAGATTTAAAAGCATTTGGAAAAACACCAGATAATAAGGAGGAGTTTAAAACGTGAAGAGTGTGGGAAGAAAGACTAACAAAACTATCCCTGAGTCGAGTATAAGAGTCGAGTGGGAATGGGGTCAAGTAGATGATTTCATTCCCATCACTACTTTATGAAGTGTAGCTCCAGCTATTGGAGTAAAGTTATTCAGTGTAGCAGAGGGGGGGGTTGGGTGGAAGGTCCAGCACCAGGTCCCTGCTCGTATTCTTAATGCCAATCTTATGACTTATGAATTTTATTCTCAAAAAATAAGGCAAAATCTTCACAGGATAAATTGTTGACCAGATTGGAATTGATGAAATGAAATGGATGGAGCAAGCTATTAAGTGACAAAACAATATTCTGGGATTATGGTTTTTCAACGGTATTTTCAGTGATTATATTGGAGAAGTAAGTCTGTCTGAATAAGTAATGACGTAGCGTAAAGACTCTTTCCATTTACCTTGTCGATGTGTTTTGTGACGCAGCTGCATTCTCCCTGCAGGAAGACTATTCCCTTCAACCCACCTGATTTAAATAGAGATAAGGCGCATTTTATTTTTCCGTCATTTCCAAAGTTGGCTCAAAATGCGCTTGACTTTTGGATGGAAACAAAGCTATAGTTTGTTGTATCCAGTGCTGCATCTTTGTTTCAAACGTCATCGGTTCCTTGTGTGTTTGTGTCTGTGCCGTTCACCAGATAAAATCAAGGAGGTGCTGGTCAAAGGAGTGGTGGACGACATGACCAGGCTAGTGCTGGTCAACGCCATCTACTTCAAAGGCAACTGGGACAAGAAGTTCAAGGAGGACTTCACCCAAGACACTCAGTTTAGAGTCAACAAGGTAACATTATACGAAGGCAAAAACTGACCGAAGAAAGCAACAGTCTGTATCGGTTTCTAAAATGATATTGCATGGTAGAATATACTATAACTGAGGTTTCTAATCACTGGCATGTGCAGGGTTACTGGTAAAGTACAGGAAGATGTAAGTGGGGTGTTTGAATTGGATGGGGCTTTATTGGTTGGAAGTGATTTTCATCATCATGTTGTGTCATGTTTAAGAGCCTCTGTGTATGTTGTATGTAATTGTGTCTGTTGTACTGTGTTGTTATTGTTATTATATGTTATATTATATTATATGTTATTATATGTTATTGTATGTTTTGTGTTGGACCCCCTCGAAAACGAGATGATTCATCTCAAGGGGCTATCCGTTAAATACAATTTTTTATATATGTATGTAATTTGATGTAAGCACGACTCAGTAAGGTCAGGTTAAAAAAAGAGATTGTTACTGTGCACATTGCAGGAGAATAGAAAAGCCAATTTAACATTTTTAGTCCTTCAACTCTCCTAGAATTTAGAGAGGCATATTCCAGACAGGGAAAGTCAGGGAATTTTACATATGGTCCACAGAATGTATTTTACAACTTGTCTTGCACATTCATTGCATTAGATGGTTTTCAGCCCGACTGGAAACCAGACTGTCTACTCCTTAACAACACTGACAAAACAGGAAAGAATCATGTTTTTGGTTTATGGAAGCACTCTGACTTAGTACACAGTGGGAACCTTGACTATAGGAAACAGTGGAAAGCAGAGACAGAAAGGGGTGAAGGGAATGAAATAGATTACCATTGTAGAATGTCTACTACAGGGTCATCTGTAGGACACATTTTTTTGTTTTTGCATTACATAGGTCTGTTAGTCAAGGCCAGAAGCGGCATGGTAACATTTCACAATGGTTCTGTCAAACTTACAAGTCCTCGAAAGACCTTGCAACATCAATGATACTTTCATTCTTGGGCTGCTACGGTCCAGTAAAGCTGTGATGATTTATGAGTCTCCCCCATGGCGTGGGCAGACACACCTTTTTTTTCCACACAGGGTGGTATTCATAAAGAAATATAAAGGTGGTGCTTGAGAAAGTGCATTGAGTTTGAGGCTGCGGCCACGCCCGAGTTGTGCAACAGGAGACTCCCTCATACATTTGACCTGACCTTTCTTTATCTTGCTGAGCAATTATTCACTAATGCGAAAGTTGCTGAGAAAGTTGCATTAGACTTTCGTCACTTCCACACCACAGGGTATTGAAAAAGTGAGTCTTCAGGTCAGAACTGTAACAGGAGCATGACAGATTGCTTAGTGTACACACTATACATGCAGTATGTAGAATGTCTGAAGAAGGCAGAATGTGCAGAAGATGGGACTCATCAAAGACAGCCATGCTATACATGACAGTTGTAACGAGCTACAAGTTAGAAGCTCAGAGAAAAAAGAGCTTGTTCTGTTTGCTGTTGTCCTCAGAATGACACTAAGCCGGTGAAGATGATGCACCAGAAAACTAAGTTCCCTCTTACCTTCATCCCTGAGGCCAACTGTCAGGTAATCAATCAATCAATCAATCAATTGACTGTTAGTTTGTCTGTCTGTCTGTCTGCCTGTCAGCAGGATATCTCAAAAACATCAACGGATTCCATGAAAGTTGGTGGACAGAGAGGCCTTTGAGCCAAGGAACAATTGATTCGATTTTGGTGGTGATCCAGATCCGGGATTTCTGACATTACACAATTATAGTGTTTTTTTATCCATAACCATTAAACTAACAGAGATAGAGACTCAATTCCAAATCCTAAAGGTTTGTTTGCAGGGTTAACAAATGTTAACCAAACAAAAGTGGTGGAAATGATGTGTTTTGGTGTAACAAAGTTGGAGAATTGTTCAGAGGTTTGCGCACTCCAACCTTCTAGTTTATTTTGAATTAAATAGTCATAAGCAGCAACCAAAGTGACAGTTAAAGTCTAAATCAGCTAACCCACGAGTCAAATGATCAATCCATCACACAATTATGCAATTTGTCTATTTTTCTATTCTATTTTTTTTATGCAATCATATCAGCCAGCTTGTTGATTCAAAAGAAACAGTCAAACTGTTACTAATCCAGTCTGCACTGTAACGGTTGCAACCCGCTGTGTTGGACAGATCCTGGAGATGCCCTACAAGGGGAAGGACCTCAGCATGCTCATCTTCCTACCCAACGACATGGAGGACGATACGACAGGCCTGGAGAAGGTACGACACACACACACACACATATGTACACACACACACACACACACACACACACACACACACACACACACAACTAACAATGTCAACTAATTGTTGACATTGTCTCCCACAGCTGGAGAAGGTGCTGACTTATGAGAAGTTTGTGGAGTGGACTCGTCCAGACATGATGGACACAGTCGAGGTTCAGGTGGCCCTGCCTCGGTTCAAGATGGAGGAGAAGTACGACCTGAAGGAGATCCTGAGCAGCATGGGCATGGTGGACGCCTTTGACATGGGAATGAGTGACTTCTCTGGTAGGACATGAGGCTGGACCATATCAGTTGTCCACATAATCATTTAAAGAGCAAGAGCTAGAAAATCTGTTGATTGATACAACAGTGATTCAACCTACATCCAGTTCTTGAAAGTTTTTCCATTTGCTGTTTCTAAATACCCGGTGTCTGGTAGCTCTTTCCTGGAACAGGCGCAGATCCTGTGCAGACCCACGGTGTGTGTGTTCAATTCTATGCTCTGAAGCACTGCGACACAGTTCAAATACTTAGTTCCATAACGTTACTTAAATACCACTAGATAATAACGTTACCTACCATTAAAGTTTGTAGGACAGCAGAAGATGTGTTACACAGGCGAGTTTAGAGCAAAGTCTGGAATGTTAAGTTTTGCTTTTGTTTACACACCAGCAGACTCTGTGGATTGAATACAATGCTGCTGGTTTGCTGTCTGTGCATCTCCACATGACAGACATGACGTGATGCAAACATCAGGCGCATTAGAGATCAGTTTAGATCTATTTCTGTACACTGACCAAGTAAATTTTTTGCCTCTGTATGGGAAACACTGCATTGCACAGTCAAAGATGCCCTCTAGAGGCCATCTGAAGAAGCACAGGTTCTGTGCAAACCGTCCCTGTGTGAGTGAGTGACCTGAATTTGCCACTTTCTGCCCCCCGGCTGCATTGCGCACCATGGGAAAAATCTTCTTGCGCACAGGAAGTGATGCGTTTTATGTTTCCAGTTTGTTTGGAATAAACAGAAGAAGAACTGGGGAGTTAGCATGAGCAGTGATAGCCACCATGGCTGAACAGACAAAGAAACTCACAGTACTGGACACACTGTTTGATTGACAGGTGAGCTCTGGGAAGTGCAGTGCAGAAACACCACAGCAGAGCGCTTAGCGCCAAAGATTGAGGTATAATAAAATCTCCAACAACAATTCTCAAGCATCAGTTATTATTAAGTATTTCTTCCTCACAACAAACTGGTTTCCGAAATTCCTCCATCCTGGACGGCACACTGATGATGAATATTGTGTATGAAGCAGGAGGCGAGGCTTAGAAATCACATAATCTTTTGAAAACTGAATGCGTTGTCTAATGTAACACACAGAGATCCTTGAAGTGTATGACTTGTAGATGGAAAATAACAATTTCATGCTTAGTAGGGATGGGACAATATATCGAAATTCAATATATCGCAATACAAAAATTTGACAATACGTATCGTGGGGCAGAAAAATGAATCATGACATTAGCTCCATTTTATTCTGCTGTAGTAATCACAAATGAAACGGCTTGAACATCACAACACAAGCTCTCCATCCAAATTGTATTATTTGCACTTTGTAATGACATTTTTAAATTGTTTACATTCTAGCAAATTAATGCTATTGCTAGAACGATCTCAGAAATAAACATAATTCTGTCAGACTTTGTAGTCATCTAACTTTTATTTATTACATCATATTGTGGTTGTACCGTGTATTCAATCATATTGAGATAAGCATATTGTCCCATCCCTAATGCTTAGTCATCTCTTATAATTCCCCTTATCCCTGCCTTTATCTCAGCTAAAAGTTTTCTCAAGTATTCTAAGTGTTTTTCTCTCTTTCTCCCTCTCTTCTGCCAACAGGCATGTCTCCGGCCAACGACCTGGTGTTGTCCAAGGTGGTCCACAAGGCCTTCGTGGAGGTCAACGAGGAGGGAACGGAGGCCGCCGCCGCCACCGCCGCCGTCATGATGGTGCGCAGCGCCAGGATCCCCGTCACCTTCAAGGCGGACCACCCCTTCCTCTTCTTCATCCGACACAACCCCAGCATGAGCGTCCTGTTCGCTGGCCGATTCTGCTCCCCTGCATGAGCACCACGTCCTGTAGGGCAGCGGTTCTCCACCGGTGGGGGGAAATAAATAAAGGGGAACCAACGTTATGAAAAAGTACAAATATATGTATATGTATTCACACCACACGATGTCTCCCAGCTAGTTACATCCTGAGTTGCCGTCCCATATTTTCGAGACCAGAATGTTGCCGTCTCATATTTTCGAGACCAGAATGTTGCCGTCCCATATTTTCGAGACCAGAATGTTGCCGTCCCATATTTTCGAGACCAGAATGTTGCCGTCCCATATTTTCGAGACCAGAATGTTGCCAGAACACCTTTAAGTGGAAACTATGGTGTTGGATTTTTGTGTAGGTTGGCTTAATTGTGGCTAAAATCTTGTAGTGTGCATCCATTCTTACACAATCTATCCTGTGTTTACCCTCTGCCTTTCAGCATGGGTGCATTAGGTGGTTGCTCTATACAGCTCATTTTATGTCCCATACTGCTTTGCATAGCCTACCAAATACTGTTTGTCTGTGATTCATCGTCAGACTCTTCCTTAGTTTATCTTGGGCTTTATGTGCTTAGAGCCTAGTTTATCTCATCTTATACCTAATACCTTTAGGCTCTAAAGAATTTGCCCTCATCACACTTTACATGATGCTGTTTTCAACTGCTGACATAGGAGTTAACTGTTCCCTTATGCCATATATGTAAAAGGCTCTTTATTCAGTATGTAGATCCACCATGTGTTTGAAGGATTTGGTTAACCAAAGAGGATCAAGTGATGAAATCACATTGTCAGATGAATATTTCCTTACTGTTCTGAGATTGCACTATATGCCTTATCATGGAGTTATAATTATTTTTAAACACTACTTTTTTTATAACCATGCAAAAGTGCAATTAGACGTAGTTTTACCTTATGCACTTAATTTCTTCTATAATGAATAGACAAAATGTAAAGAACAAGAGAGGGTGTGTATTCTTATTAGGGTGACCAAATTCAAATGATCAAATTGCAGGACAGGCATGTTGCCGCATATTACATGACCGTTTAATAATAGCCTGCTCACTGAAAGGTAGGAAACATGTTCACGTGTTATATTCTTTATCATCATCTGACAGTAATCGTCCTGATAGCACAGGAGGACTGCACTGACTCTGTGCAGCATGCATGGTAAAAAAAATGACAATATGATTGAAATTTATAGTTTTTAATTTTCAAGCTCCAGTTTATCAAAATGCAGGACATTGCATCTGGTTGCAGGACATGGGTCAATAGGTCAAAAATCGTGCACAAATCGGGGTGCTTGGTCAACCTTATGCTTTTACAAATGGAATAAAAGTGTGTGGTTTGAATATATTTTGTGTGATATTTTTGTTCTGTTATAAAATGGCTTATGTTACATTTCTGAAGTGAAAAGGAGAGAAAGTGTGAAGTCTGTCAGATGTATCAACAACTTTAGATCAGAGTTGAAACTGGTAGAAACTAGGGAGTGATGCTAGGCTGAGGTCTGGGCATGCAGGTTTGAATTCTACACTGCAGATAATGGGGAAGCGTGGAAGTGGGTTGTATGATATACAGTATGTATGGTACCAGAAATAGTGGAACATATTACTGGTGTGTGCCAAATATAACACAGAGTATGTATATATAAGGACCAGGCAGGGATTAAAATACGGGATTAAAGAGAAGAATATTATTTAGGGTTAGTTCATGTTCATCTTCACACTCCAGCACAGTAGGTGGCGGTAATGCGTCTTTGTCGTTGGTTGCGAGCCGCTAGTAAAACTCCAAAAAGAAAAACGTCAGAAGGACGCTTCCGGATTACTTCCTAGTTGTCATGCTGTTTTGGAATCTTGTGAAGTAAAACCTAAAGGCTACAAACAAGACAAGGCTGTGTCTGTAAACTAACAGAGATAGCTGGGAGATTATTTACCTGAATGAAAAGCCCAGATGGCCACGAGAAAAAGGACACATTGGCTAGTCCAGCGTAGAGAGAGCAAACTAAGTTAACCGTAACTTAGCTCCTAGCTAGCTTGGTTTCAGCCTCTCAGGTGTAGCTAGCAGTCCGTGCTGCCTGCTGATCTGGTTTTCCTCGCTTGGCTGGTGATGGAGAGGCTGATATCCAAGCTTACGGAGAAACATGTCCTTTTCACGGCTTCCTTCGCTATACGACTCGCCCTGGTTGCTTATGGCGACTACCAGGACAGGACCATGGTGGTAAAGTACACTGATATTGACTATCATGTGTTCACAGATGCTGCAAGGTTCCTTACTAAGGTAACAGTGACTGTAACAGGTAACGTTAGCCGTTCTCCGGTATGGAGAGAACGTGACGCCAAACTCCATTCAAAGGTCTGGCATTTATTGTAGACTTGCTTATCAGTATCCAGTAACTGTACATAACCTAACGTTACATTATGAAACATGACTCAAGACCCTTTCGCAGCGAGACACTTTCCAATTCGGCACCCATATACTCCATCAAGCAGCACTTATTTAAATGAAACGTCACGCTTTACAATTGTTTCAGGCGTGTTTTGGGTAGGAACATTAGGCGCCAATTGCAAAAGTTTAAACTTTATTGAAATTTATCTTGCTTGGTGGATTATATGTAGGCCTATGCCGAATTGAATTGGCCCAGCATAGTCAGATATATGGGGTATATCGGGATATATACGTGTGCCAAAGCAAATCTACATGAAGTGCCAGATTTTTGAATGGAGTTTGGCGTGACGGTCTAATAGGAGAAGGTGGCAGTTATTGCGGCTATTTGTCAACATAAATGACAACGTTATCAAAATGAATCTGAATGATTGCAAATCTTAACATACATGAACGGCAGCATACGGCAATGCACATACAAACACAATTACATTTTAGTTGGAACCATTTTAACATATTTTTTGCTCATCTTGCATTCATCATTCATTTCTTTGCTGCTCTCTTCTCCACAGGGTGAGTCGCCATACAACAGATCAACCTACCGCTACACCCCTCTTCTAGCCTGGCTGCTCACCCCCAACATCTATGTCAACCTAATGTTTGGCAAGATCCTCTTCATCGTCTGTGATGTGCTGTCAGGACTGCTCATCTACCGGATCCTCTGCCTGCGAGGCCTTGGCTCTGAGGTCTGTTTGTGGACAGTCTGTTTGATTATTTTTATCAGTCTAATCCGCATTGACCAGAGATCCAGTGACAGGTTGTTCATAACATTTGTTCTGTGGTTGGAGACAATAGCGGGACATGGAGGGTTTTCTGGGAAATGCACTGTTGGTAAAGTTGTGTTTTCTTTGGGATTTACATTCAGGCGGCGTGTCGTGTTTGCTCTCTGTGGCTCCTCAACCCTCTGCCCATGGGAGTGTCCAGCCGAGGGAATGCTGAGTCAATCCTGGCAGCCCTGGTGCTGGGGACGTTACTCTGTATGGAAGGTAAGGGTGTGTGTACACGTCTTTTGACATGGATCTTTCTATATTTTATATGTGAGTTGAAGACAGGAAAAAAGGAATAATTTCCTGATTTTGAAATTTGAAATGGTCTGTCATTGTACCATGGTGTGGGAGAAGACCCCACTCTGATTGACTGGAGGTGAGGGTAAGCATCCTGTAGGGTTACGGTCCATTAAGTAAGTGATAATTATCACGCTTATTACACTGCTACTTACCAAAGACATTAATCATTTGAGACAAAATATTGATTTTAAATGATTTTATTACAAGCTAAAGTGATTTACACACTTCCACCAAAAAACAGTCCAGCAGGACTCTCTGCAGTAACTAAGCAGTGATGTCTTTTTGTCACCAGGTGTCGCTAGTTAATTTGATTAGAAATCAACAAAACGGACTTGACTGTGGAGCGACGTGATTAGACGTGAAACAGCTGTCTGTTATTCAGAAATAACAGACCTCAGAATGTGTTCATTGGCCGATCAGAATTGAGGATTTAATAAAGTTGCGTCATAAATTTGTTTAATGTAGATTATAACTAGACACCTCTGATGCAACTGTTTGAATAACCATTCTGAATTAATGCACTTCGAACAGTTAGACTCAAAGTTTGACTAGACGACTCCACATGGTGGGTGATTATGCATCCTGTCAGCATGATGACACGCCCGACTATGCCTGGCAATACACATAACATGGAAAATAATTTTGATTATGTTTGTGGTCAATGAATTGGATTGATAGCTGCCTGAAAATATGTATGAATGAAACCCCTATAGTATCAGTCTTTGGCAAGTGGCCACACTATAAACAGGATAATATCCTTCACAGTGTACATCAACCTATCTGAATAGCTTCACGCTGGGTGGTTCTCGCCCTTTACAGCATCCATGCAATTTGTTTTTACATACAGCTCATCCACTGTTACCTGTACTATTTTGTTCTAGGCCGGCGTCTGATATGGGCAGCCATGCTCTACGGCCTGTCGGTCCATATGAAGATCTACCCCATTACATACGCTCTGCCCATCGCTCTGACCCTGCGCTCACCAGAGACTGGAGCAGAGGAGAGGGAGGAGGAGGAGGGGTGGAGGCGGAGGAGACTGTTGGGCTTCATCGGCAGCTTCCTCAACCGAGAGCTGTTCCTCTTCGCAGGTGTGGCCGGGGGAGTTTTCTGCGGGCTTACGGCTCTCTTCTATCACATGTGAGTTTAAATAGGGAATTACACAAACAAACGCACACATATGGAGTATGATTTCCCCAAAATACTGGCCTGTACTGAGATCTTCCTGATTCTGTTATTGAGAGGAGGTGGAATAAGTCTAGAGAGCCTACCGGTATTCAGCACTAATTTAAAACATGATGAGGCTATTCATTTAAATAAAAAACAAATGTGCCAAGCGTTCTCATATTTATCTAGGCCATATGTTATTATTATTTGGGTAAGGCAAGTGCTTTGTTAAAGGGAACACTTGAGATGTACTGACAACCTAATTCCCCCACAACTTTGCTTTGACAAAAACTTTACATCCCAGCTTTCTCCGCAGCCTGCCATGAAGTGAACAAGTAGACTAACTTTTGGTAGCTTCCGTGTGACTGAACTCCTCTCCTCTCTGTGTTGTTCAGGTATGGCTGGGACTTCCTTCATGAGACCTACTTGTACCACCTGACCAGAAGGGATATCAGACACAACTTCTCCCCCTACTTCTACATGCTCTACCTCACTGCAGGTATCCATCCATCCATCCATCCATCCATCCATCCATCCATGCAATGATTAGCTTAATTAATGACCCCATTAGCATAACTGGTTATGTTTAATATATCATGGTGATTATGGCGGGACATTAGGCAACTCAAGTGCCTCTTGTTTTCTTTTTAACACAATCATAGGCTCTGTCCACTGAAATGTGAAATATTCTCATGGAATTTACTGAGATCAAGCTGTAGCCAATACTGATTTTTTTTTAACAAATTACATGAAAGAGACTTATAGAGAGAATAATTAAGAGGCTCATTTGTGGTACTTGTTTAAGCAGTAAGCTACAAGAGGCTGTAATTTACAGTGATTTTCAAACAGCTAACAGGTGTTGTCATACGCGTTATCCTCTTAGCCTTTCTAAAATTACTGTAAAAGTCTCATGGCTTATTGTTTGTATACAATGGCAGTAATGTACCACTGTAATAAAAAATAAAGCATGTGTAATCAATAATTAAATATTAAGTAAATGTTACTCTTCCGTCAAGCAGTATAGTTTTTGAACAGTAGCTAAACAAAGTGGTTGCTCATTAGTCTTAACAATACAGTCGCAAGTGTGTGTTTATTGGGTATACAACAGCTCTGAACGTGACTCAGCCAATCAGAACTGAGGACTGTGATGTTTTCTTTCTCCTCTGTTGATAGAAAGTGGAGAATCATTGGAGGTGTAGCAGCTGACTAGTCTTGGTCAACCTTACCACTCTGACAGATACCACTGGTGTGTACATCACTAACTTACAGTCACTGTGTGTGCAGACAGTCGGTGGAGCCAGTGGCTCGGCCTGGCAGCCTTTCTGCCGCAGCTCGTCCTGCTGCTGCTCGTGTCATGGGCCTTTCACCCCGACCTGGCCCTCTGCTGCTTCCTACACACCGCCATCTTTGTCTCCTTCAACAAAGTCTGCACCTCTCAGGTACACACACACACACACACACACCAATAGACCTATTGCCGTATTGTTGTGCAGTCATTATCAGTTGAAGTTTCAACTGTAATGCTTAAGCCCAGAACAGTGTCCTTGCCACATTGAGTGTTGCTTTCCATCCTGTTGCAGTACTTCCTGTGGTACCTGTGTTTGCTTCCTCTGCTCATCCCTCGTCTGAGTCTGTCAGCAAAGCAGGGAGTGGGACTGCTGGCCCTCTGGTTCGCTGGACAGGTAATTCATTAAATCTTCTCAGCATATTTAAATATTTATAGCTAATTCTCCAAATCATAACGTTCACCTATTTAACAATAAATGCCCAAAATTTACAAAAAAAAAATATTTTCTTGTATTTTCCTATCAAAATCCCATTACTTTTGCATCCTGGAACATGGTGTATTTTTAGTGGTTACTTCATGCTGTACCAGTAGGTGAGATAAAAACTCTGTAAAGTGAAGCTGACCTTGGTATAAAGCAATTGTATTATATTTTGTCTCCACTGTCAGGGTGTTTGGTTGGGCCCAGCCTACTTCCTGGAGTTTGAAGGCTACAACACCTTCCTGTTGATCTGGCTGGCCGGATTGCTCTTCCTGGTCATCAACTGCTTCATCCTGATTCAGATTATAGCTCATTACAAACAAGCGCAGCCTACACAGAGATTCAAGGTTGAGTGACACTCCGCTGATATATTTAAATATTGAAGGACTTCTCCCTTTGATTCAAGCTTCAATGTGAGATTCAGAGGACATTCCACGTTTTAAAAACAACTGTAATTTAATTGCAAAGGACAGAATAAGGAGCAATGTACCAAAAATAAAGTTTGGGTTTTGTTGAAACTCAGCTGCACTTACTACTGCTTTCTTTTATCTTTAAGTAGCTTAACATGTAACCAAAACAAATTTGTCTTTATCCTAGGTTTATCCTGTTATTTTCCACCTTTTTTGCACTTTTTTGCTCATTGGATTTAGTCAGATATTTGGGTTGTAGTAGCTTATAGGAGTCCTGGAGAAACAAAACAACACCAAAGTTTGATGCTCCTTTGCTTGGTGTACAAGGTAATCAAACATGTAATGTGCAGGTATGAAATGTTACCCTCCCCCCCAGTTAACTGTGCTGATGAATCACTGAGGAGGAATGTCATTCACTGTTTGTTAATAATCTAGCCTGATTAGGGCCAGTCGCGCCCAAGTTGTCAGCAGGTTCTTGTCCAATCAGCACATCTTTATGGGACTTTAGGGTCTGTAGGCCACACTCTGCTTCAGAAATCTGGTGCACAGTGTGAAAAACCTTTCACATTCATGGAGTTCCCTCCATGAATACCAGTGCACTTTATCTTCTTTAATTCTACTCTGGAAGTAAAAATTCCATTGGAAGACAGGAATAACAAGCAAACTTGTTACCAAAGTTGAGATTTTATTGAAATAAAATCTCCCACTTGGTAATTCAAATTTACCAATGGACCCTAACAATTCGTAAAAGGCCTTATGTGATGTTCTACAAACTAAATTTGTCGTGATGTTCTCTCCAATACAATAGGCCATTTGTTTACTGCACAATCAATTAGTAAATTACATCAACATTAAGCTGTGAGAATTTTATAATAACAATAATAATATGTGGTAATATTATCAGTCAACTCAGAGACGTTGCACTCTGGATTTGCATATTTTCCTGAACAAAAATAAAGAGTTAAGCATTGAACTCACAGATGTGCAAGTCTCAATTTAAATGTGCACTGAATGTAAATATCTCTGTGCGCTTTGTAGTTGTGAGATTATTGCAGCCTTTTGATTGCTAAGTGACAACATCAGGCTGTAAGGCTTTTGTCGACTGGATTCTTTACACTGTTTCATGTTGGCAATTCTAGGCAGTGGTGAACAGCAAGCAACCTACAGTAAAAATCTCCATCTTAACAAGTCATTCTAGTGTTGAGTCTTTACATCTTGGCAGCGTTCTTCCCTCTTTCTCTTCCAAATCTTCTGATTGGTGTGTGAAAGATTAAGCAATCAGTACCACCTGTGCTGTGTGCTTTACCATCCCAGGTGACATCAATAGGATGGTCATTGAAATGTGGTTGAAATGTAATGTGAGTGTTGAACTGAAATCTCATGTATTTTTAAGTTTTGTAATATGTATGGAAACAATGAAAATATACAAATCGTTTTGCAAATGTATCCGGTCTTTCGATTTCTGTGTTAGGTGTTTGAGAACAGTGACTGCAATTTGGACAAATGTGTTAAATCAATTGGAAAAAAATGACACGCACAAGCCATCATATGAATACATGAATACTAACAACAAACTACACACTGATGTGCTCAACAAAAAACACTATGAATTATGCCTTCTGCATTTTCAGAATTACACTTGTGCACAGCAGCCTTGTGTAAAAGACTGTTACAATGAAATACAAATACAGTAACACACACTTTATTTCAATCACAAATGCTTTATTTCAAATCAACACTTAGATATGTGAAGTCTTCTACATACAAAATACAATGCAGGAGGAGAAAAAAAAAAAAGAAAACAAATGAGGCTGCATCCTGCCTCCTATTTGGGTCTGACCACAGCACCTCATCTACATCACAAGACATGTTCTCCCTGGCCAAACAGCAGGGGTAAATATCACCTGGAGTGATGTAAGTTAGTCAAGCCCATCGCTCCTAGTGGAGCATAGGCCATTGACGATGGTCCTCCACCGGATTCTGTTCTGGGTAATTTTCTCCAGCTCCGCCCAGGTATGGCCAGATGTCTTTAGTGACGTAACCAGCACTGGAGAGTCCCCACATCTATATCTTGCCTCCTCCATTGCCTGCAGAAGAGGCATGCGCACATGGGGATGGCGGTCATACATCTTCCATCCCCATGCTGAAAAGAACTCTATTGGATTGAGAAACGGAGAACATGGTGGGAGATACAGCACCAAACATCGTGGGTGGTCAGTGAACCAGTTGGTGAGATGGGTAGTGTTGTAGGACCAAGGGTGGCATGGTGATGGAGGACGCCATGGTGGCTAATGGCTGTGACGTTTCCCCCACGCTGTCCAGTGACATTCACAATGGCACGGTGGCCAATGATGTTCTTTGCCCATCGCCTTGTTTTAGCTAGGTTTAGAGCCGACCTCATCGATAAAAATTTATTCATGCTGGATTGCAGCAGCATCTAGCTCCAAGACTCTCTGAAACAGACTAGAGGACAATATCAGGAATAGCTAGAGTAGTCAATATGGTGAAACACAATATATTGGATTACAGTAATGTGTCTATACAGTGCTGATAGGATACAGTCAATTGACAGTATAGTTCTTACTTGCACATATTCATTGTGCAGTTCTTTGACTGTCACTGAGTCCCGTTCAGATGGCACCCTGTATAGCGGTTTCATACGGATTTGATTGCACTGTAGGATGCGGTCCAATATCGACAAGCTCACCCGGTTAATGTTATTGAATATGGCATTGTCTCCTATGATATGATTTTGGAGTCTCAGTCAAATGGTATTGTTCGCCACCACCATGTTCTCCATTGCTGTTTCCGGTTGTTCTGGTGTGAACAGCCGGTGTCTTCCACCATAGAAGAACTGGTCGTCTCTCAGTTCTGCAGAAGATCCAAAAACATGATGTGATTGGTTGGTGAAACAACTGTTCTCCTTTCTCTTCCTTGTCATCTTCCTCTCACTCCTCTTCCTCTAGCTTTCACTGCAACATTGGCTTCCATTGTTCTCAAAAACAAGAGAGCGCACCTGTGGCCTTTTTTATAGTGCTAAAGCTCTGATTCTAAGTGAACAATTTGCACCTGTGAGGAGTGGATGTGGCCAACTGGTAAATGATGTTTACCCTTAGTCCTTCAAAATAGGTGCAACCAATCCTCTTGCAAAGCAGTAGTGGCTCATAGCTTGTATGGTGAGACCATTTGTGCTTCAAACATTCACACATCATTTTTTAAACTGCCCTCCTGTGCCATGTGTTCGCTGTTGACTTGAGGGCTAAATGCTCTCGAGTGTTTTTGCCTGAAAAGAGGGAATAAGTTAACAAAGGTAGGTCACTAAAAGCTCATGAACACTCATCTTTAGTACCATTTACTGTTTCACCTTCTGTAAGGTTACTTTCCTTTGCCACTGTTTGCTTGTGGATAGCAGATGCTTCATGACTGCTGGGTGCTTCACTGTTTCGAAATGCTAATTAGCATTAGCATGACCAAAAGTGTGGTGTATCCAAAAAGTTTCTATTGGTTTATACTCAATGGCCTGTAGCTTCATAACTTCTGAAAACAAAATCTCATCTTCATCATTAAAGGATAAGGCTGGTGTTTTTTTTAATGCATTTCTTACCATCAACAAATCATATGAAAGTAACAAAATCAGCAATGAATTTGTTTTGCTAACAAGTCTCGTCCATGTAGCCAATGTCCAATAAAGCAAAGTCCCAGTAGCCATAGAACTCCGTTGTATAAAAAAAAACTATTAAAAACCCGTCACAGAGCCATGCCATTGCTCTGGCAGCATATTTTATCATTGCGATGAACCGGGCCGGCCGACTTTTTCCTCAAACAACTTACTAAGCCGGCTGTAAACACGTTTTCCATCTCAGGAAAGTAGTCCCATAGTCCTGAAAATAGTCCCCAGTATAATGAAGAATTTGTTCCCATTTGAATTTGATTTGGTAATAACTACAATAGCCTGACTTTTCATGGTAACAGTTACGGATTTTTAAAATTGAAACTATGTCTTTGTGAGCTGTATTTAAAGGTTTTTAGCTTAGGCTACAATTGGAGCCAATAACTTTTGGTATGAAGGCTAAAAAGGGTAGGCCTACGCGGGAAGTTGGAAAGTAATGGGAGTAGAGCAGCATTGTTGATTTAGTTATTTTCATAGGATTTGTTGACAATAAGAAATGTATTTAAAAACACCAGCCGTATCCTTTAAGTCCATTACAAATCAACGGTGCAAAAACTTTAGCTGTCTGGCTAACTTCGCCCACTTCCTCTGTATTACGCCTAAACGTCTTGCGGGAAGAGAGATATTCTGCCATTGACAGTGCATTCCTCTTTGTCGAATTTTATGTCTATTTTGCCCATCCCTAGCAGGTTTATGTGTGTCATTCAAAATGAACCAACCATGCAGTCTTAGAGCTGCTAGAAGTTCTCATTCTCTCACTTTTAGGATAAAGCTAATGAACATACTGTATGTTAAACCGTTAGCATGCGCACTGGACAGAACTATTTACCATTCCTTGGATGGAAAGGACCTTCTCAACCCAGAAAGAGAAGGGAAATATAGTCAGATGGTCCATGGTGTTCAAAGTGATTGAAGTTGAAACCCAGTTCATTATCATTCTCAGAACCTGTCCTGACTGTGTAGTTACTAGTTGAAGTGCTAATGTGTTATTGACTGAAGTGACTGACTGATAAGGAGAACTGTCAGCCTCTAGTGAGTTGAGCACCATTCAACCTTCAAACATAATATCTCTCATTTTCATGCTGACACTCACATCTGAAACGGGGATTGGGATGCACCATTCAGATTTGACATATTTAGTGGTGGGACAGTCTGTATCTGCCTCAGTGTCTCTTCTCTTCTCGCACCAGCATTTCTTTCCTGCAAAAAAATAGACGAGATCAAGTCATTATAGAACATGAGAGTCAATTTAACAGTTTTGTTTTGGAGTGGGCCTGAAACAAAAAAACCTTACCTTTAAGTCCTTACTAAAGCATGAATGACACTGAAGGGAATGAGATAATCGTAACATAAGCCTCTTACATTTTAATTGCAGCTCAAAAGATTTACCATTTAACTGTGATAAAGATGACTTTGCCCCCCTCGATTCAATCTATAGATATTCAGGCACTATGTTACAAATCAAAACTACAGAACTATCAAAACTACTGCAAAAATCACAACTGCAGAATAGGTTTAGGAGCATTAAAACAAAGTTAATACTTGTGGCATACTAATGAACTGAGGTTGTCCTCAGGGTTCAGGGAGGAAGATTGTAATGTAGATGTTCAGTGCTATGGGAGATAAAATGCCTGTGTTGATGGATCACTGATGCCAATAGAATTCAATACTTACTGATACAAACTGATGCTGTTTGACTGATACCCAGGGCAACATTTTGTAGGAATGATGATGGGAAAGAAGTTGCTTCAGGATTGTTGCTCTAATCACATAAATATCTTGTCAGAGATATAAGTCTGCTTTATTCCAAAGAACAAAAAGTGAAAGGTGCAGTGCAGCTAACATTTCAGTTAGACGAATATATTCAGTGCATACTATATCACACAGGAATCAAAGCATCTTTTTGTACGGAGACATTTAGATTTAAGATATTTTGACTTCTGTTGTTGCCTGTCACAGTTTCCCAAAAACCTGCCAAGTATGTCACTATTCATTTGGGGCAAATTCTGATGAGTATAGACTAGAAAAATGTTGGCAACTGGCAATAAGGCCAAAAGAATGCTTATGGGTTACTGTAACTGACAAGTTTAGACAGCTGGATGAAACAATTATGCTGCAAACAACTCAACTTTCATAACTCATCATTCTTGTTCAACAATAAATACAATTAAAAGAATGAAAGTAAATGCACTGCTCAACATTAAAAGCAATCAAATCTCATTAAGTCCTGAAAATTTGCAAATAGAGTA
>NW_027281929.1:107500-119445 GCF_046629955.1 Centroberyx affinis | reverse complement strand
TAGTAGTAGTACTAGTAGTAGTATGAGGAGGAGGAATAGCAGAAGTAGTAGTAGTAGTAGCAGCAGCAGTCGTAGTAGTGGCACTAGCAGTAGGAAAAGTAGTAGGAGTTGTAGCAGTACGAATAGTAGCAGTAGTAGTAGGAATAGTAGTAGTAGTAGTAGCAGTAGTAGGAATAGTAGTAGTAGTAGCAGCAGTCATAGTAGTGGTAGTAGCAGTACGAATAGTAGCAGTAGTAGTACGAATAGTATTAGTAGTAGTAGTAGGAATAATAGTAGCAGCAGAACTCACAGTGGAGAGCCATTGCATTAGATATTAGCACTGAGGCAGATAACATGGATATCTGGTAATTTTGCTTTTATGGAAAGGGAGGAAATTGAAGTTGACGCTCGTATAAAAATTCCAGATGGACTGAAAGTAATGAATCTTTCACTCACCATGTAAGTAAAGGAAGTAAAGGTATCTGCAGCATCTTGAGTCACCGTGAGTCTGGAGAAAGCTGAATCAGGAGCTGGCAGGCTGTGCTACAGTATAATGTACACCAGGTATAAATCTGCCAGATCCACACAGCATCCAACAGGCCAGACTGAGACTCTGCTCCAACTCTGTCCTCCCATCTCCCTCCATCTCTCTCTCTCTCCACCTCCCTCCATCTCTCTCTCTCTCTCTCTCTCCATCTTTCTCTTTCCATCTCTCTCCATGTCTCTCCATCTCTCTCCATGTCTCTCCACCTTTCTTTGTCTCTCTTTCATCCCTCTCCACCTCTCTCCATCTCCCTCTATCTCTATCTCTCCCCATCTCTCTCATCTCTCTCTCTGTCTCTATGTCTCTCTCCAGTTCTCTTTATCCCTCTCCATCTCTCTCTCCATCTCTCTCCATCCCTCTCAATCTCTCTCCGTCTCTTTCCATCTCTCTCTCTCCATCTCTCTCCACCTTTCTCTCTCTCCATCTCCATCCACCTCTCTCCATCTCTCTCTGTCTCTCCGTCTCTCTCCATCTCTCTCTCTCTCTCTCTCATCCCTCTCCATCTCTGTCTCTCTCCATCCCTCTCCATCTCCCTCCATCTCTATCTCTCTCTCCCTCCATCTCTCTCTCTCTCCATCTTTCTCTTTCCATCTCTCTCCCCATCCTTCTCCATTTCTCTCTCCATGTCTCTCCACCTTTCTCCGTCTCTCTTCTCTCTCCATCTCTCTCTGTCTCTCTCCATCTCTCTCCATCTCTATCTCTCCCCATCTCTCTCATCTCTCTCTGTCTCTATGTCTCTCTCCAGTTCTCTTCATCCCTCTCTATCTCTCTCTCCATCTCCCTCCATCCCTCTCAATCTCTCTCTGTCTCTTTCCATCTCTCTCTCTCCATTTCTCTTCACCTTTCTCTCTCTCTCCATCTCCATCTACCTCTCTCATCTCTCTTTCTCCATCTCTCTCCATCTTTCTACATCCCTCTCCGTCTATTTCCATCCCTCTCCATCTCCCTCCATCCCTCTTCATCTCTCTCTATCTCTCTCTCCATCCCTCTCCATCTCTCCCCATCTCTCTTCGTCTCTCTCTCTCTCTTTCTCTCTCTCCATCTCTCTCTCTCTCTCGAAGCTCTTTTATCGGCCATATTGATCATGTGCTTTTATTGGGCCAAGAGGATCGTCTGGGGATCGGTTCTTTACATTCATTGCGTTCTTCGCCCCTAAATGACCTGAAGCAAAATCAAGTAATTGAACTAAAATGTTGGGTGTCATCAATCTGGGGCTACCGGGCCGTAACTGCTGCGACAGCTTAAGAGGGAAGATGGGATAACGGTTGGTTGAGCCGCTGTAGCTGCCTCAGTACATGAGGGAGGAGGTTTCAAGGTTACATGTGACAGCCAGCCACCAGCCCTGTTGGTAAATGTTTCATCATTTGGAGTCTATTCTGTTCCAAACATGGAGTTGGCCGGGAGAACGGTGAAAGAGGGCAGTGAGCGTGGGGATTTATCAGCCGCTGTGGCCTATAGACAAAGAATACTGGTCAGCTCTCTGTGATCGATCGTTTTTCATTATCATTCGTTCGCCTGCTCACTCAGTATGTTTCCCACTGGGTCCATCAGCACTGTAAATGTATGCGCTCATGGTACTGTGAGGTGTAATGTGATTGAACAAGACTTTTCAGAACTATGTGACAACCTTTCATTTAATGGAATTTCCAGCTCATTCATCCCCTCTGTCCTCCCAGTACAGGTGATGCTGTAATGAAACGTCCTATTAGGGTTTCTGTCCAGAGAAAGCTGGACTCACCAGCGTTAAAACTTTTGCCCCTCTCTTGGTTTCCTTTAGTATGTACATATGTTGTTTTGTCAATTTAAAAGATAATTTTGCAAGTCAAGAAAGTGGCAGTTTGTGGTAAAACAGTAAAGTAATGTTTAGTTTAGTGTTTCAGGCTCAGTGAACTACATCTCTGTCTCACCGACACCAACATGAAGGAAACATAGGAAACACACAGCATGGCGTTAACGTTAGCCCCCACTGTACTGAAACTATCCTAAAGCAGTTTAAACCCGTTCTTACTGTCTACCTTCCAGGTTGTGTATAATACTCCTGCTGTCTGAGAGGGACTGAGCTTCAGGCTCTGGGAGCTTGTGGAGAGAGAAAGTTATGACATCATTAGCCACTTTTGGGTGTGTCGTCTTTCTAATTACATATTTTCACGGTCTTACACTTCAACAATTTTACGACAAACTGCGACTTTCTTGACTTGCAAAATTATCTTTTAAATTGACAAAACATCATATGTGTAATTCATGGCACAATTCAAACGGGATCAAACAATTATTTGTCTCTCGCCGTTGACTGTCGTACATATTTTTTCCGAAATAAGGTCCCATGGGGGGCAGCGGAAGGGGCGGGGCTTAGGCTCTCTATATGCTGGGACAGTTAGCATGGCAGCGACACGTTTGACTTTGATTTTTATA
This sequence comes from Centroberyx affinis, assembly GCF_046629955.1. Taxonomy (NCBI): domain Eukaryota; kingdom Metazoa; phylum Chordata; class Actinopteri; order Beryciformes; family Berycidae; genus Centroberyx; species Centroberyx affinis. The sequence continues at coordinate 116,510 of NW_027281929.1, read as the reverse complement.
CAACAAAAAAACAAGTCTTTTATTAAAACTGTGCCACTGTGTAAACATGGAGATCTACATGGAACTGAGATCGAGCTAAACGCTACGCCCGTCTTACTACGACTGGATGCTAATTCATGTTTCCATTGAAAAGCGCTAGCCTCAATGCTAACAAATGGAACCACAAAGCAACTTTTCGCCGGACGTGATGTTTTGCACTTTCCCTGCATAGAAAATATCTCAGGATCTGACGGGAATGATGCATCCTGCAGTAATTTATGTGAGTAATAAAGTAATACACTGTCCGGATTGTTCATTAAAATCATGCAGTGTAGGCTACTAAATGACATTACCGATGTCCTGCAATACTAATCCTGTCCGGACAGGGATAAAATTCATGTGGTCCTGAGGTAAAAATGACCAATCAGCACACTCCTCCAGTAATACTAATGCAGTCTTGATAGGAGGATCCGGGACAGCGCCAACCGGGGACAAAGCACTAAATCTGGGGACTGTCCCCGGAAAACAGCCTGGTCACCCTCCCAAGAGTTCTGATGAGTAAAGTCAGATAATTCAAACAGTTTCCTCTTGCTGCCAACCTGCGGAGTTACAGAGCGCAGCTTTAACAGATGATGTTCTGTTTGGTGTGACAGTTTATTCTGCTTTTTACGGTGAATAATACTCAGGAAAAATCATCACAATCATTCCAGAAACGACCTCCTCAATCGTGTTTAGTTCACACCCACACACGCAAACACACACACACACACACACACACACACACAGGGCCACAGCAGAGACTATAGAGAGAGGATGCAGAGAGAGGAAAGCCTCAGATAACAGGATTAGACAAATTACATTTCGACTGTGACCATGAATCCCGTTTGGTTGTGTGCCTTGTGTCTCTCTCTGCTCACAGCAGCAGAGTCGTTCGGTCTGAAAACACGACGGGTCTTGTGGTGGTTTTCCAAAATAATATGTGCTGAGATTTTGGGTGAAATGCTGCCTGGCTAAATGGGATTAGAATCTGGCTCAGCTGGGAGCGGAGATGCTGCTGAGGCCGACAGGAAGAGGATGGAGTATAACAGGAAGCGCAGTGTGTTTTAACAGGAAGTCTTGTCTAATGTAACAGGAAGGATAAACCTTAATTTAATAACAAATCTTTTTAACAAAAATACTGTCTGATCTTTCCCATGTTCTCCTGTCTGATGACCAGCTCCTGTCCTCTGGCAGACACACAGAGTCCCTCACTGTAAACTCAACCGTTTTAGCATTTAGCTGTTTTCCTCAGTTACGTTTTTGAATAAGTAGTGTAGAATAAGGCCATAGTTGCTGTACAATATTACATCAAATGTGGCCAAAGAGGCTGTGCAGTAATAGCAATCGGCTACAGGGGTTTAGTGCGTTAGTTGCACAACATGATGCGATGGGGCTGTGCAATGGTTGCCTTGCCTTCTTTGTATTGGTAGGTAGGAATATGTTAAATTGTATGTATGTGTGTGTTTCTAATGATGTATAAAGCAACACAGAGTCCAAGACAAATTTCCCCCACTGGGACAATAAAGTATATTTTTGTCTTATCTTAAAAACAGGAGACTCCCGCACACTGTCTTCACTTAACAAGAATTTAATAAATGACACAACGTTTTGGTCAAGCAACCGTCAGGTATCTGAATAAACAATAAAATGGGGCTTGTTTATATAGAGGAACAGGAAATAAGATGGTCCAATCATAGAGCCAAGGTAGTCAGGTAACTGCCTGGTACAAATCAGTGCCTAGTGAGGTACAAGGGTCCATCCAGGTGGCAAAGTATGGCAATCAAAAAATTTATTAACAATTAGAAAAGTTTTTTTTACATCCATAAATAGCATCCAATATCACGACTCCAAACAACATATATCAAAAAGGAGTAAAGACCACAGAAATGTGGGTTTATACAAAAGGAGGAAAGTCAATCACAACTGAATCAAACCTAAAGATTTAGCTACATATCTTATCTTATAAAGCTGATGAGCATTCATACAGTTTCACACATTCCCACATGGGAGTTGATCAGTATAACACAGTCTGCTAGTTGTGCAGAGGATAGAAAATATTCGGCGAGTGGAAAGCAGCAAGACGGCCTCGTGAAAACAAACACAGCTGTGTGTAGGAAAGAGATGGAGTACCTTCTTTTTCAAGGTTCAAGGGTCAAGGTTATCTTTATTATCCCCGAGGGGCAATTTGTTGTACAGCCAGCAGTAACCACATAACCCATCAGACAAACAATAATAAATAGACAACAAATACAATATAAAAATCACATTGAGTTATTTAAAAAGCCAATGGCAGCAGGAACAAATGAGTTCTTAAGTCTATTGGTTCTGCATCTTGGCAGATTGTATCTGCGGCCAGACGGAAGCAACTTGAACTCCTTGGACAGAGGAGGCTGGGATCAGCCAGGACTGACTGGGCCTTCTTCAAAGTCCTAACCTTGTACAGATGAGGAAGGTCATTCAAGGTCGTGCACACTTTGACGATACCCTGCAATCTGTTTCTATTTTTGAGGGTAAGTGACTGATGGGCTTTTCCACACACAGCATCCACATGAGGCTCGAAGGTCAGCTTGTTATCAATTACAGTGCCAAGATATTTTGAAACCCATACTTGGAATAAAATGCTAGAAACTAAAAATGAACGGCAGGATTGGAGTAGATATGGCCTGTAGTCTGTTTCTTTGGACTGGGAAATAGCATTGAATTTATAAATCCTGTAAGAGTTGTTTTGGACGATCAAGGACACTTTGACAGGACACAGTGGCTGTTCCCGGGTTCGAACCCGTGACCTCTCTGCTGCGGGACGCTGTGTGCAGCCAGCAGGCCGACCCACAGCTTCAGACCCGGTGATCAATCTTCTAAAAATCCTCCAGGACAGTCAAGGTCCTTCTGACACTCCTGAAGACTGATGGGCGAGTCTCCAGGGAGAACACTCAATCAGAGAGAGAGAGGGAGAGAGAGAGAGAGAGGGAGAGAGAGACGGAGAGAGAGGGAGAGAGAGATTTAGATTTTTCAAATTACTTTATTTACGTTATATTAAAAACCTGTTGTCATTACAGCTACAATGCCCAAAAAGCAATACACAACAAGAAAGAACTCAATGACCTGAGAGAGAGAGAGAGAGAGACAGACAGACAGACAGAGAGAGGGAGAGATGGAGAGACAAAGAGAGAGAAACAGAGAGATGGAGACAAAGAGAGAGAGAGAGGAAAAGAGATGGAGAGACAGGGAGAGAGAGAGAGAGAGCAAGAGAGATGGAGAGAGACAGAGAGGGAGAGAGAGAGAGCAGGTGAGACTCTCACTCTCATTTTTCAGGAACAGTATCATTTTACTATATCAAGGTTTTGTTTATTTGCATATCCATCCTAAAGACAAAAACACTTTGAAAAGAGAGGAGAGAAAAGAGGTAGAGAACGGTACACAGTGTCACAGCAGCAGCAGAGTGCAGGACGAGGGAGGAGGACACATAGGACACATAGGAAGCATCCTTTCAAAGTTCCTCGTTTCGGCTGATTCTGGAGGAGGAGTACTGTGGCTCCTCAGGCTGAGTAGGAAATCCCACAATACCTTGCAACATCAGTGAAGAAGAATGAAACTACCCCGACATCCGCTGAAATGAATAGCGGACGGGAGTCAAAACGTTGAACGTGTGACCGTAAAAAAATAACACATCTAACATTATCAATTCATTTTTACATTAAAATTGTCAATAGTGAATCATATTATTTCATTTTGGTCCAGTCAGTTTATGGAAGTTTATGGAAAGCTGTTGAAGTGAGTTTTAGCGGAGGGACGGAGTCAAGGCTGCGCTCACATCACAGGACCTCATGCTCATGTTTGGATGTGACCCGTGTCCCACATCAGTGTGAACAGAGCTCTGCCCTGACAGGACCCCCCACGCCCCACATTTACAGCAACAAATAACGTCTTATTCATCAGTCCAGGCAGGCGTTCATCTCCAGGACGCTGTGGAGGTCAGGTGACAGTCGGTCAGCTGTTGAGGATGAGAGTGTGAAACAGAGCTGGAGCTGTATTAGCTGCTCCTCTCCCCTCCCCTCCCCTCCCCTCCCCTCCCCTCCCCTCCCCTCCCCTCCCCTCCCCTCCCCTGGCTGCTGTTGCTGTCCTCCATTGTTTTTAAGTGAGCTGTTGCCGACACTGAGTGATGACATTGATCTGCGCCTGCACAGTGGAGTGTGACGTAAAAGAAAACACATGAATTCCAATCTGACAGTTGTCACTGCGGTCACATGGATCAGATATGGATCAGATATGGATCAGATATGGATCAGATCGGGACCACGTACGGAAGTGGCCCAAATCTGATTTAAAAAGATCAGATCCCAGGTGTTTTGTGGTGTTCACACGGCTCTGAAAGAATCAGATCTGTGTCATGTGTGAGTAAAAAAATCAGGTTTGGGCCACTTCCACCTGTAATGTGAGCGAAGATGGAGGAGAAATGAACTGCTGCAGTTTCCACTGGAGACAGAAATAACACATGGATGAGTTTTCACAAAGCTAGCAGCATATTTCTATAATTTTAATCTTTAATCTGTTTTGAATATATATGTAAGGCTCCCGCACACCATCTAGTTGCACATCATCATACTATAAAACAAGGAATCTCTGTCTGTCTGTGTGTCCTTCACATATCTCGAGAACCCACCAAACAAGGAGCCTGATCAGGAAGCTAGGTAGGAAGTTTGGTATGAAGGGAGACGAGAAGTGAAACGTGTATTGTTGCTTTAAGAACAGTAAAGATTCTTTCTATTCTTTCTATTTTTCTCATGGATGTGTTGTGGGATTTGTTTTGACATTCAGGAAGCCGATTTATTCACTTCCACCCAGTTGATGGAAACACACCTAATTCACATTTTAACTTTTTGCGACATTTTAGAGGTTTTTAAAGTTCAGACCGAGCGACACAAAGTCTCTCTGGAGGAAGCGGCCTGTTCTGTGTGTTTCTGACAAAACTTTCTTGAAACTGACTGAAAGATCCGCTTGAATCCTTGATTGATCTTTGAAGATCGATGACATCACTTCATCTTTATCCATGATGTATGGAAGTCACTGCAAACTGCATGCTGAGTTCAAAGGTTCTGAGAGGAAACTGATCGGACGGTTTTCTTGATTTAATCACTATAAATTAACTGTTTATGATGAGTGTGATGAGTATGTTTGCCTGTGTGTATACTGTATGTGTGTGTGTGTGTGTGTGTGTGTGTGTGTGTGTGATCTTGATACTTGAAAACAGAATGCATTTCTTTGTGCACCTGTCCATCACACCTTTGCTTTCTAACACCAAACACTGAACATGGAAGCCTGTGGAAGGCTGGACACGCTGTTTTTCTGTGTGTGTGTGTGTGTGTGTGTGTGTGTGTGTGTGTGTGTGTGTGTGTGTGTGTGTGTGTGTGTCTTATCAGTGCTCAGCGCTCTTCAGGCAGTGTGGGGGATTGTGGGCCGCTCTAATCTGGACCCGGCGGTGACTGATCCAGCTCTCACTCTGTTCAGCGAGTGTGTGTGTGTGTGTGTGTGTGTGTGTGTGTGTGTGTGTGTGTGCCAATGCAGCGCTGACACTTTTCTCTATACTTTGTCAAATGAAGCCAAGTCAAATTTATCTGTGACGCACTTTTTTAAACAAACAGGTTCGTCTCAAAGAGCTGACAGTAATGAGTGGTTAACAATTCTAAGAAACCTTTATACAATGGAAGAAATTACATATATGCTAAGATTACAGAGGGACATTTTTATAGAAAGATGGACACCATTAATGGAGGCAATAGGGGACCATTGGGATTGATAATGGAACGACCATATACTTTTATTTTTAGATAAATATTATGGATATTTTTCTGTATATTGGACTGAATATGTGTGTCTATGTAAGGTGAACTTGTATATAGCCCATGTTTAGTTTTGTTTTGATATGTTTGTGTTATTTACGTTAGTTATTTTCAGTATTGTTATTATTATTATTTTCATTATCTCAATTGTAACCCCTTGTAAAGGAAACTGTCAACCTATGTTTAAATATTTTTGATGTAAAAGGGGATGTGAGAAATAACCAAATAAAAAAATAAGTTTCAAAGAGCTGACAGAGAATACAGCGACATGTAAAAACGGGGAAAACAAACGTGTGTGTGTGTGCGTGCGTGTGTGTGTGTGCGTGCGTGTGTGTGTGTGTGTTTGTGTGTGTGTGTGTGTGTAAAGGATGACGAGGTGACAGCGGTGATGCAGGCTTCCCAACCTCAGACTCCATTTCCATTTCCTCCATGCGGTACAAGTTACGGCTCTGGCATTAATTATGAAGAATCGCCCGGCGTGGTGAAGCGAGGCTGAGATTGGAGAGAGAGTTATGATGAACGATGTTAAGAGGAATCTGTCAGCCGCCGCCCCGTTCGCTCCCCACAAATAATTGAAGGCTAGTGTTCTCCCCGACAGGAACATGGTTTATGAGGCCGTAGAAGAAGAGAAAGGCGGCGGCGGTGCTCCAGAGGCCGCCGCCGCCGCCGCCACCTTCCTCTTCTTCTGCTGTTCAGAGGAAAAGGAGGAAGAAGGAATCAGGAATCAGTCTGTGATGTTCAGTACATTCCAGGAGTTGTTCTGTGTTGTCATTTACTTTTTCTTCGTGAACCCGCTTTTCCCTCACCCTGCCTCGTCCGCTTCTACTGCAGTTAGTGATTTACTACATTTCCCAGAATGCCTTTCGACAACCTCCCAGAGAAGGGGCGTGAACTTGTTGCGTTCAGCTGTGGGTTTTAGATGCAGGTGGAGGGAGAGATAGTGATAGTGGGGAGAGTTTTCCAAGTGGAGAGAAAGTGAGAGTCTCCCCCTTTCCTCAAAGCCCAACCTGTCTCTCTGCTGCAGTGCATGCTGGTCTCTCTCCTGCTCCTGTGGGTGGAGAAATTGGTCTCTCTCCTCTTCTTCGATGGATTTCTCCCTGTATGATGGTTGAACGTCTCTTGGTGCAAAATGGCGGCTCTAGAAAGAAGCCCTCGCTCTTTGATTCTGAGGGACTGACACCAAAACCTGAAGTTTACCGCTGAGGTTTTACATCCTGAAACATTTTCTCATATCAAACTCCACTGGAGCTGCTGGAAACATCTGGAGGTGACGTCACCTCGTCTACGATTGGCCGGTTATCCACCAAGAAGAAAAACACAACAAAGAGTTTTATGTCTGTGTGTTTGTGTGGAGTTTTGAGTGAACAGTAGAGTGAAGGCAGATCTCTCTCAGGTGTATGAGCAGAAGTGATTCCTGTAGTGAATGACATCACAGGCAGGTCCAACTGACTTCCTGTTTCTGGCAGGAAGTGATGTCATTGGATCTCATTAGACTGCTGTCTAATTAGATCTAGACTACTGACTCTGCTCTATGATGGACTGATGACTGACGACTGACGACTGACTGATTTACTGACTGCCTGACTGACTGGTTTACTGACGACTGACTGACTGGTTTACTGACGACTGACTGACTGACTGTCTGTCTGGCTGGCTGGCTGACTGACTGATTTACTGACTGACTGACTGACTGATTTACTGACTGACTGACTGACTGACTGACTGACTGATTTACTGACTGATGTACTGACTGACTGACTGATTTACTGACTGACTGACTGACTGACTGATTTACTGACTGACTGACTGACTGATGTACTGACTGACTGACTGATTTACTGACTGACTGACTGACTGATTTACTGACTGACTGACTGACTGACTGACTGATGTACTGACTGACTGACTGATTTACTGACTGACTGACTGATTTACTGACTGACTGACTGACTGATGTACTGACTGACTGACTGATTTACTGACTGACTGACTGACTGATTTACTGACTGACTGACTGACTGACTGACTGATGTACTGACTGACTGACGGACTGATTTACTGACTGACTGACTGATTTACTGACTGACTGACTGACTGACTGATTTACTGACTGACTGACTGACTGATGTACTGACTGACTGACTGATTTACTGACTGACTGACTGACTGACTGATTTACTGACTGACTGACTGATGTACTGACTGACTGACTGACTGATGTACTGACTGACTGACTGACTGACTGACTGACTGATGTACTGACTGACTGACTGATTTACTGACTGACTGATTTACTGACTGACTGACTGACTGACTGACTGACTGATGTACTGACTGACTGACTGACTGACTGGTTTACTGACTGATTTACTGACTGACTGACTGACTGACTGACTGACTGATTTACTGACTGACTTCATATGTCACAACACACTGATGATCTCACATACAAAAGGACAAACTATACACATGAAAATATAATATAGTGACACACACACACACACACACACACACACACATACACACAAGTCTAATCCTACATCACACAGCAGGTCATCATAACTAATTAATTCTGTGTTTTGATGCAGAGACGTGTGTGTGTGTGTGTGTGTGTGTGTGTGTGTGTGTGTGTGTGTGTGTGTGTGTGGGTGGGTGTGTGTGTGGGTGTGTGTGTGTGTGAGTGCTACTGTGTAATGTGTTTACTTAATTTGTTCCTTCCTCCCTTTCTGTCTTCCTTCCTTCCTCCCTATCTTTCTACCTTTCATCCATCCATCCATCCATCCATTGTTCCCTCCTTCCTTCCTTCTTTCCTTCCCTCCATCCATCCATCCTTTCTTCCTTCCTTTCTCCCTTCCCCTCTCCCTCCCTTCCTACTTCCCATCTTCCTTCCTTCCGTCCTTCGTTTCATACTTTCTTCCTTCCCTCATCTCTTGTTTCCCCTTCTTCATTTACTCCCTCCCTCCTTCCATCCACTTGTCCTTCCTCCCATGCTTCCTTCCATCCTACCCTCATTCCCTTTCTTCCTTCTTCCTTCCCTTCCTTCCTTGTGCCTTGCCTTTTTTCCATCCCTTCCTCCCTCCCTCTTCTTCATTCACTCGCTCCCTAATTCCTTCCAATTTTCCCTCCTTGCCTCCTTTCCTCCCTCTCCCCCTCTC
>NW_027281929.1:45000-100000 GCF_046629955.1 Centroberyx affinis | reverse complement strand
AATGCAATTATTCAAGTTGAGCAATTCAAATTCAAATATAAATAATTCAATTTCAGTCTCTATAGTGACACGTTTCTGCTCATAGTGCAGCACTGTTATTCATGCTCAGAACAAAAAGACACTTTCCATCCTCTTTTCAGCAGTGCACAACATGATTAGGATTCATTAATCAGCAGCTAGTCAATTCATTTCTCAATTAATTGTTGATTAACAGTTAATAAATGCCAGTAGCAGTGCCGACATACTGTCAACTTCAAATTTCTCCGTTTTTTTTGGCACCAGAAATGTTTTTTTTGTTCCTCAGGATGAACAGCAGATAAACATCCAGGAGACTGAAGACATGAAAAGGCTCTTGACTGAAAATCGCTGGTTTTGAGTTGAGGAAATCTTGTTGAGTCTGATTAGAAAAGCCGGACTGGAAACCTGCAGGATTCAAACGATGAAAAACTCACCGTTTCTCCTTGTTCCCCTGCTCCCACAGATAAGGAATCATTTCATTGTCCATTTATTTAACTTATCTTATTAACTATCTATTTTACTACTTATTTAACTAGCTATCTTTGAAAACAAAAAAACAACAACAGATTTTTAGAAATGTGGTTAAAACAAAAATCATATATGAAGAGGAATACAGAAACAATAATATTTCACAGTGTTAACTTTTGACAATTAAAGATTTGTAACTGCTTGAAATGGCTTTTTGTGGTTATTGACAATGAGAGAGAGAGAGAGAGAGAGAGAGAGAGAGAGAGAGAGAGAGAGAATGTGATCATGTGTGAGTGCCACAGATCGGCCTATGGTGTGCTGTGCTTATTCAGTTTTATCATGATTTAAATTTTGATGCTTTTACACAAGATTTTAAGTCAAGTTTCTCAAAATGTTAAAGGAAAACTCCCCTAAAACACTTTAACAGCTGTTCTGATGTCGCCTACTTTGCATTCCTGGCTCCATTTAGTAGTTTGTTGTATATTTTTTTAATTGGCCAATCGTAGACAAGCACATTATGAAAGCCCATTTCCGCCAGTGTGATGAAAAAAAAAAAGATCCAGTAAGTCATTATAATGAGAAACTTTCTCAAAATAATAACTTAGTATCTCAGAATAATGAGAAACTTTCTCAAAATAATGAGTTAATTATTTTGAGAAAGTTTCTCATTATTCTGAGATACTAAGTTATTATTTTGAGAAAGTTTCTCATTATAATGACTTACAGGACCGTTTTTTTCATCACACTGGCGGAAATGGGCTTCCATAGATAATAGACCAGAATGCAATGCAGCATCAATGGGCTTGTTGTTTTAATTTGTTTTATGAATTTAATTCTTGCTTTTAGTTGATTGCCGAAGCAAGAAGTGCTGTTCTACTAAAGGTTTTTTCTTGTTATTCTTATTATTAATATGAATTCAGGCCGGAGAGATTCATGTCAGACTGAAAAGATGGATAATCTTCTGATAATCTCTATTCTGTAAATAAAAAAGTGTGAAGTGAGTTGAGCTCTCCACCCTGCTGCACACAGATCATCTTCACCATGTCGTCTGAATATACTGAAGTTCTGCTGGTGCGTGCTCGCTCCCGTGACTTACGCCTGGAGCAGTGATTTTGGCCCGGGAGCGCGCGCGGGGAACTGGTGGGGTTTGGCTGGTGAACTGCTGCAACCAGAGAGGAGGAAAAAAAACATCAGCTCTCACTCTGCAGCTGTTTCTGAGAACCACAAACTGTCCGCTCAGTGTGTTCATGTGGGTGGAGAAGCGGAGAGATTCTGTCTCAGATCTGTGTTAAAAACATTAAAGGTTTATTTGGACCAAAATACAGACAAACTCAAAGCGATGTCGACTTCCACAGCGATGATTTACATTTTGTTGATGAGTAGTTTTTGTTCCTCCAGGTCGGTTGTTATGGTAACAGTGTTATGCTGCATTCAAGTCACACGGGAATAACTGTTGCAACAATTTAGCAGTGAAAAGCGATGACTGGGAAGCGTTCAGATGTTCTCTGTCTGAAGCTTGACTGAAGTGTTCTGGAGACTTTGGTTCCTCCTGATCAGCTTCTTCTCAACACACAGGCACTCAGTGATGAAAAATTTTGCTTCCTGTTTTTATAGCAAACTAAACTTTGCAATGTCAACAACAAACGACAAAATCCAGCTAGTAGCTGAGTCCTGCCATGGCATTTCAGTTGTGATCATAAAATGACTTGTGTTATTAAAAACATCCATTTTGTTTGTTTTGTGTGAAATTAATACTCAACTCAACTCAACTCAACTTTATAGCACCTTTCATACAAGCATGCAGCCCAAAGTGCTTCACATAGCAAAATTACAACAATAAAACAATAAAATTTTTAAAAAAAATCACAAAATAAGAGTCAATAAAATAAAATAAAATAAAAATACAATAAAATAAACACCAGGGATAAAAATGAAGTAAAAGCCAATGCTTAGAACGGAAAAACTAAGGCTACAACATTACTCCAAATTACGTAAAAGCCAGATTAAAAAGATAGGTCTTAATTTCCTTTTAAAAAGAGAGAGAGAGAGACAGAGAGAGAATACATTATTCTCTGCATGTGACAACGATGATGTCCTGGCCAAAATGAACGAAATTGTAAAAATCAATATTTTCTGTATTTTTTGATGGCGCTACCTGCCTGAAGACTTCCAAACAGGACGCTGGAACTGACAAACTGCAGGAGGAGAGCGCATGCGTGGTGGATAACGCCTCTTTTGCAAACCGGAAGGCGGGCCAGTTTTTCACCTTTGAGTGATTCATCTGCTGAAACATAGAAGATCTCTGCTGCAACTCTTGACAGCTAGCAAGCAACTCTCCAACTCCTAAAGGCGTCTGCTGTGAACAAGTAAGTTGACAGCTGTTTTGTCAGCAGCTGTGCGCGTTTACATGACACGGTTACATGCACTGGGAAGAGAAAGACTGCTTTTATCTTTCCTATCGTTTCCCTGGCAGCAGGCGGGCTGTGGAGGGAGCTCGAGCCTCCAAATTCTGCTCCAACTGTTTTGGACTTCGAGCTGGTTAGCGTTAGCTTAACTTAGCATCGCAGGGCTAGCTTGGCATACTTCCTGTTCAGGCTGGTATTTATCTGTCTGACAGCCAGCTGCTCTTCCTCAGCCTGACCTGGAAAATGTTCCGTTTTACAGCCAGTCTGGTCCGTGACAACCCCGTGTCTTCATCACGGCGAGAAGAAAACATTGCTAGCTACGGGCTAGCTTGCTGCTAGCTAATGCTGCCATGCCTGTCTTCCTGTGTGTGTTCTCGGGTTTAGCTGCTGTCTGCCTGCCTGCCTGCCTGCCGAGCTCCTCTGGCTGTCTTTTGCTGACTCTTAAAAGGTATTTCGTGGTTATATCGGTCACCCAAATGCATGTATTGCACTGTTTAAACTAGGCACAGTGGAGCCAGGCAGCTGCCATCACAGCTAGCTTCTTGCTGATGCTGTTGGAGACAGTGTGATGCACTCCGGCCTGCTGATACTGAGTCAACAGTAATAACACCTCACTGCAGGAATGAACTGCACAGCTGGACTGGGTGGGCTGGGGGTGTCTTGCATGGAGGCACTGACAGACAAAACACCTTCTTCTCTTTATATCACAAGATGATTTTGGGGGGTTTGTGGCTCTCCATTCCTCTGTACTTATTATTTGGGTGTCTAGGTGTGAACAGGGCTCAGTATAGATGCAGTCATCATCAAATAGGAAGCAGCACTCCCCACTTTATCCACCCACTGTGCAATGCTGTATACTTATTTATAATCTAATTTGATTTGCTGCATCCTGTTACTATTTGCTGCTGCAACATCCCAGTTTCTCCATGGAGGTTAGTGTCATGTTATCTTGTAACATTTATGCTGTGGCTGTTAAATTAGTTTACTCTGTTTGTCCCTTTAGCAGGTTACTATCCATTAATTGGAGGGTTGAATCTTGACTCATGGCATTCTGCTGTATATTCACTGTACAGCAACCGGTGGAGCGGAATTATAGTTTCCTGCACTGGTGTTGGTCATGTTGATCGACGTGGAGAGTTGCTGGTCTCCATTTGAAAAGTGGTGTGCTGCTACTGTATGCTTAGTAAATGTCTCAGGTTGCTGGAATAAACCACTCCTCTGATGTGGGCCAGGCTTTAGCTCTGGCAGCGAGCCACAGTGGCCTTTTGTTGTGTTTTCCTGATGGAGAGATGTTTCACTTTCATGAAGGAGCATTTAAAAACTCACCAACATATCAGGAATTAGCTTACATTTAACACAGTTTCATTAATCAAACTATTGAGCTGCATAGTCTCTGTGGTTAAAGGTTGTGTGCCATTTAGTGTTGCACAGGTTATATTACAGGTTGTAACAACAGCTGGAGTCTTAAGCTGTTTTCACATGTATGGTGTAGTCATACTGCTGAGTCTGACACACACTCACACATACAGAGAAAATTGATGATGCAATGCGTTTGACTATGAAAATAACATGTCCCCCTGCGGCATTAGGCCTAACTGTAAATGAGTCAGTAACTGCTGTCAGACTGTTTTCAGTGCCAGCTGAAAGGAAGCTGAACTGAACTGAACTTCTTGTGTTTCGTTTGATGGTTTCTCATGTGGTTAGTTGTTGTAGTGCAGAGGTTAGAGCTGGCCAAGGTGACTTATAACGAGCTATGTGATTTCATTTGATTTTATTAGGATCCCCATTAGCTGATGCAGAAAACATCAGCTACTCTTCCTGGGGTCCACACAAAACATAATGACAAGGAAGAAACCATCCACACACAAAAAAGAAAAAAACAAGTAACAAAAAAATAATAAAAATAAATAAATAAATAAAATAATAAGTCAGCAATGCACACTAAGATCTAATGCGAACAAAGCATATGACAAAGAAAAAACCAACGCACAAAAACAAGTAACACAAAAAATGAATAAATAAATGAATAAAATTAGAATAATAAGACAGCAATGCACACTAAGATCTGATGCGAACAGCCATGAGGTGTTGCTTCACTTGTCTTTTGGAACTAGCTTTATTCTGAGTTTTAGAAATAGAAATAGATGCTTAGCTCCTTACAGAACCATAAGTGTGAATATTTTTAGGCTCGGAAATGAATCCCTTTGTGGGAAATGAACCCCTAACTCTGTTGTGTTGGTGCCTTGCTCTGCCTGTTGAGCTATACAGGGAATTGAACCCCGAACCCCAGTGTCCCAGATTAACTTTACTGTATGAAAAATGAAATGAAATATTTAAATAAATATTTGCCAAGAATATTTTGTTTTACCAGCCAAAATATTTAATATACTTTTCAGAAGAATCTTCCACATGTTGATATTAATCCTCCACTAACATTAGCCTAGTCGCCCATCCAGACAGTGGAGAAACAGAAGTTCAGACCCTACCACTTTGTGTAGAGCTGTGTTAAGGGCAGCCAATCAGAGTCATTGTTTTGCTTTGATTTGATTGGCTCACGGTCAGAGAGAGCGTACGGTGGCCAGCAGGGACAAAGTGTGAGAACAAGTAAACACTGAAGACTGTATATAAGCGAGGCTCTTCAGATGTTATCGTCTCAAAGAGTTGACCTGAACTGATTTATCTGCTGAATACATATTTTAGCGATATTTGGCGCTTGGTGCGGAATTTCAGACGCTGCCAAACCCTGACAGTGTTCGTGCCTTGCTCTACCCATTGAGCTGTACAGGGAATTGAACCCCTAACCCTGGCAGTTGCTCTGTGCCGGTTTGCCACGCTGCAGTCACAGGTCTGTCGGATGTGTTTCTGCCCCATAATCCTCCTGTGATGGGAGGCAGGGAGGTTGCTGTCAGTGCGTCGGACAGCTTCGCCGTCTTCTGCACAGGAAGTCCAGCAGGGCGGTGAAGCGGACGGAGCCGATGGAGTCGGCTGTCAGACACTCTGTCACCCTGTCACAGCCAGGGGAGACACCCGCCCGCCCGGCCGGGGAAACTCACTGTCCCACCCTGCTCACTCATTCATACACACTTGGATGTAGTCACTTTAAAAACAAGTTGCATAGGCCTCCAGTCCGGTAAGGTCAGCTTGTTTGTCCACAGGCTACATGGTCTGGTAAATCTCAAATCCCCATGCAACTTTTCACCACTTTACCAGCCAGCTAGTTTTAGAATAGAATAAAACCTCCACGTTATGACGGTTAACTGGAGTATATGGAAGCGTAATGCATTCACTTGAGAAAAAAAAAAATTGCCCTGTTTTTCTGAATTAACAAGAGAATTATCTCAAGATACCTCAAAATCCTGCGAGAAGCTCTCACCTGTATGGAGTAGCCTACGGTTGCAATACCATCTATATTACTTAAAGACACGAGTATCTCCCAGTGTTTCAAACCAAAAGCTCGTAAAAAGCAAAATAAAACTGGATTAAACTAAACAGGTGGGACATGTTTGCTTCCATGAAATCGAGCTCTCAAGTAGGAATGAGAGCTTCTCTTGGGATTTTGAGATATCTTGTTAATTCAGAAAAACAGGCAAAATTTTTTCTCAAGTGAATGCATTACGCTTCCGTAGGAGTAGACTGACTTACTCCAGTTATAGATTTAGCAGCATCTGGCTGGTGTTAAGCTCCCGCCCTGTACATGCTGTCACCCGCTTAGATATCGAGGTCAGCAGTTCAGCGAGTCGGTTAGTACAGCTGAACACTTCATCGAAAAAAAAATTTCACAATCGCAATATAAAATTCTGCAATTTCCAAATCGCAGAGGCTGCAATTTATTGCTTAAGAGAGAGAGATTTTTTGAGGAGTTTTTGAGCTGCAGGTAATCTTTGGTCCATGATTCAAAACTTTTCATCAGACTCAAACTCAGTAAATCCTGCACACTGACATCAATTTTTTCTTTAAACAAGTTCTAATGACTGCCTTCCTGATGTCTGTGCCGTTCCTTTACCCCTTAAATATACATGTTAAGTATTTTTTCTTTTCTATTTTCTGGTTGTTTGTCATTTTTTTGCACACTGTGCTTGTTGAGTGTTCGCACTTGTGATGCGGATTATACATCCTCTTGTGTTCCATCTAGTTAATGTATGTATTTTCTTGTGTGCATCTAGAAAGGACTTCACACTAAGTATCTGCTGAACTACACTTCCCATCTGAGCAAGAGCAATACAGCACAGGTGTTATCTACACAGCTGATTGCATTGATGATCATATATGGACCTAGTTCATTGTGAAGGCTGCTTTGCCCTGATGAAGGTCTTGTGACCGAAAGCTTGGCACTTGATTTATTAAAGAAACTCGCATGGATCTAAGTGTGCAGAACCTTCTTCCTTAATACTGTTCTTCGGTCTTCTGGCACCTCAGCGCATTCAGTAGTTGTGAGTGCGGTGATCTTCTCAAAGAATCTACAAGTTCTAAAAAATATATGACAAGAAAAAGTTGTGATGATATGAATCACAGTGTAAATCGCAGTATCCTGTCAAATAATCGCAATTAGATTTTTTGTCAATATCTTTCAGCTGTATTGGTTCCCCAAATTCCCCCGGCACACTTGAGCTCTCCTCGAGGCGGACCAGTGTGAAAAACCTCTGGTCCGGATGCCTGGGGTTTGTTGACTGTTGGTGTCGGGGATTAGAGTTTGTATGAGCGTCTGTCTGTTGTTGATTCAGAGCCGGAGAGCCTGTTGTACCTGTAGCAGGACAGCAGCAGAGGCCACACACCTAGAGCTGAACAATTAATCAAAAAAAGAAAAACCCAAAACGAAATTGCAATATGAACTTCTGCAATTTCCTAATCGCAGAGGCTGCAATTATTTGCTTAAGAGAGAGAGAGTTGCATCAAATCTGGATTTGTGAACAAGGAGTTTTAGAGCTGCAGGCAATGTTTGGTCCATGAATCTAAATCCTGCACACTCACATCTAGCTTTTTAAACAAATCACTTTTCTTTAAACAAATTTAAAGTTCTAAAAAATGCATGACAAAGAAAAACTTTAAATCGCAACTGCAATATTCTGTTAACTTTTTAGTCAGGTATGGTTCAGCCCTACTGACTAACACTGACTTACACACCCATACAGATCTGATGTGTTGGTTTTGTGCCGCTCCCAGCTCCCATACAGGCAGCGGCTGGTAAGAGGCTCTGCCAGCTGGAACCGGACTGGAGGAGCCGGCTTGTAATGACTGGGTCCGGATTTACCAACATGTTTACAGTATGAGGCGAGGCGGAGGAGACGCAGACTGTCCAACACCACAACAGCCAATAAATACTGTTGTATGTGTGTGTGTGTAATTACAGGATCTTGTGTACATGTAAGCGGGTTTTGAAATTGCCACCCGCCAAGCACCAAATGGCAGTAAACCTTCTCTTTCTATGTGGATAAATCAACACGTTTCACCCAATTACCTGCCACTCTTTTTCAATCAATCAATCAATCAATCAATCAATCAATCAATCAATCAAACTTTATTTATATAGCACCTTTCAAACAAATCAAATGCAATTCAAAGTGCTTTACAAGCGATTGACAAAACGTAGGGTGTTAAAAATGGATTTAGAGACTAATGCACACCAAAACAACCAAAAAACCCCAAAAAGTTAATTGAATAAGACAACAATAAAAGATGGTTAGTTAAGATAATAAAAATAAATAATAAAAAATAATACAAGCAATAAAAATAATGTTAAAAATAAAATTATGAAATACTACACTAAATAAATTGATTATAGTAAAACAGTAAAATGTTGATAAAACAAAATAGAATAAAATAAATAATAATGATAATAAATAAAATAAGTATAAATACTAAAACCATAAAATTATGACACACTACATAAAAGCCAGACTGAATAGATGGGTTTTTAGTTTACATTTAAAAATATCAATATTTTCAGCTCCTCTCAGATCCTTTGAGACGATAACATTTGAAAGCCTCGGTTATAATCGGTCTTTGGATGTTTGCCTGTTCTCAAACTGTTCCCTGCCGGCCACCGTACTTTCTCTGACTGTGATGAGCCAATCAAAGCAAAGCAAAGCAAAACAATGGCTCTGTATCAAACAGGCTCCTGATTGGCTGCCTGTGAAGTTGCTCTACGCAGAGTGGTAGCGTGTAAACTTCTGTTTCTCTGCTGTCTGGATGGTTAACTAGCCTAATGTTTGTTGAGGATTAATATAAAAAAAAAAAGTCTGTGTGTGTGTTGTAATTTTGAATTCTGTTGCACTTCATGATGAATTACTTGATCCATTTTATAGCTGAGCTTTAAATTAACACCCAGTACTATGCATCGTAATTGTTTTAGCTGGGAAAAAATAATTTCTTAGTTCTTCATTTTTTAGTTTAGCAGGACACTGGCTGTGTGTGTGTGTGTGTGTGTGTGTGTGTGTGTGTGTAATTACAGATCTTGTGCTCATGCACGGTCAACACAAAGGAAATATCAACATCAAGTTCTGCAGGATCTGTAACGCTTTAGAGGGAAAGTTCAACACAACCAACCCAGATGAGTCATTTTGTAAAAACCTAAACTAAACATTGGAGACGCTGGTTGTGGTTGTAGTTGGAGGACACGGTTTCCCAGCATGCCCTTGGTGGTATCGGTGTTGTGGTTGGAGTAGTGAGGCACGGTGAGAACGTGAAGCTGCAGCAGACTGAGCTGGTTCCTCCTCCCTGCAGCTGCTTCAGTTCCTTTATCAGTGGGAATGTTCATTTTTCTGCTTCCTTCTGCTCTGTGTAATTCAATAAGTGTGAGTGGAGCACATGACTGTCACTTTCACTGTGTGTGTGTGTGTGTGTGTGTGTGTGTGCGCATGGGGTTATGTGAATGCCTATTGTATGCATGTATTCATTTGAGTGAATGCCCTTTTCATACATTTATGACTGTGTGTTTGTATACAGCTGTCTGTGTGTGTGTGTGTGTTAGTTTATGAATACCCATTATATGTGCGTATGCTTTTGACTTGAGTTTGTATGTGTGCTTTTGTATGAAAGCCTTTTGTATGCGTACGTGTGTGTGTGTGTGTGTGTGTGTGTGTGTGTGTGTGTCTAGCTGGTGTTAGCATCACAGCTCCACATGACTCTGACTGCAGCTGTGTGGATCAGTAGTTGTTACGCTGGTGTTCACTTAGACTTAATATACATCACTTGACATATTGAGTTGAATGTGGTTTGTGACGTTAATGGAGCCGCTGACTGACAGGCTTCCTGTTATTGTGTATTGTATATGGCTGTATATATAAATGACATTAGAGTTGAATATTTTGTGTTTATAATGCATATGAACATACTTTGTTGTTGGATGGTCGTGGTACAGAGCTAAGAATGAAATGAAAAAATAGCAATCAATCAATTGCTGCTGGTTGTTTATTAATATGATACCTTTGTTCCTTTAGTTTAACAACACTCTCTAACTTTATGAAAAGCCCTGTACAAACATTTCATTTTTTTCATTTATATAGCACTTTTCAAAACAAGGGTACAAAGTGCTTAACACAATGAAATAGAATAATACAAACAAAAGATAATAATGGCAATAGCAAAACCAACATAATAATATAAGCAAATGAAAGAGAACAATGTCAATAGTAAAACCAATAAAGAAGAATAAGCACAATCAGGAGAAAGAAAGATAAAATCAAAAATCAAATAAAATCAATGGAAAGCCAGCTTAAAAAAGTGTGTTTTTAGGAGAGATTTAAAAGAGGATAAAGTGCTTGCTCTCCTCAGGGAGACTTTTATTCTTATAATAATAATAGTAAAAAAATAAACAAACAAAAATAATAAAAACTAGCTCTGCATGACCAAATATAAATTTGTCAGTTGTGGCTCTGGCTCCAATTTTCAAATAATATTTGATAATATTGTGTATCACAATATCCCAAAATCACCATATGATTCCACTGAAAGACAGCCAATCATAATGGCCCGCTACCTATGAACAGCAGTGACAGACAGTTGGATTGCGATGCTTGGCTGCTTTCTTACAGACTTACCTACTTTAAGGTGTAAATATGACGTGATCTTTAATATTGTTTCCTCTGGTAAACTCTTGTTGTCTGGTTAGAGGTCTTTGACTTTCAGTACTGGGCTGTCTGTAGTTCAGTATTGGCCTTGGTCTAGATCAGTGATTCTCAACCCATTCCATATCAGGGACCCCTAATTTAGTCCACATTAGGGCTACGGACCCACATTTGATGAGATTTTGTCTCTCCGAACCAAATCTGACAATATTTTTATTGCTAGATATGATTTTGTCCAGAATCCCATGACTGTCTGTATTGTAGGTAGAGTGATAAGTGAAACTATGATCAAAACAGTCATTCTTCTGCATTCTCTAATTGTGTTAACTTCTTGGAAATTAAATAATGGTGAAGTTTGACAATTCATCAATTTACTGGGGACCCACTGGAACCCCCTCAAGGACCCCTGGTGGTCCCCGGACCCCACGTTGAGAACCACTGGTCTAGATATTAAGGCTGATAAACCAAGCAAGACCACTCGCTTAGTTATAAAGTCCAGCAGGAGTCACTTGGCCTGGATGGATATATGCTGACTGATATACGGTGTGATCAACAGCAAACTGATACCTGACACAGTGGGCTGATGTCCAGAGAGACCGTCCCACCAGACGCTGAACCCCCATTTGCATAAGAGAGTCAGCTAAATGACTGAAATGAAATGTAAAATGATGCTGTGTACCTTTCGCTCCAGTTTCCAGGCTTTATCCCTGATTAGAGTGTAGTGACATTTCCAACCAGCCTGGAAAGTGTTTTTATCTTGTCTCGCACCAGCAGACATCAAAGCCCAGACTCTCTCTCTCTCTCTCTCTCTCTCTCTCTCTCTCTCTCTCTCTCTCTCTCTCTCTCTCTCTCTCTCTCTCTCTCTCTCTCTCTCTCTCTCTCTCTCTCTCTCTCTCTCTCTCTCTCTCTCTCTCTCTCTCTCTGATGGGATCCGTCTGCCAGCAGCCACGTCGTCTGACACATGCTGCTGGCTTTAATCGACTTGTCATGTTGGCCGACAGAGAACAGAAACGGAAGAAGCTGTTTGTATCACACCTAGACTGGAGAGGGAGTAGTGTCTTCTTCACTTCAGTTACACCATCAGGACAGGACTCACATCAGGACAGGACTCAGTTACACCATCAGGACAGGACTCACCCTCAGGACAGGACTCACATCAGGACAGGACTCAGTGTTACACCCTCAGGACAGGACTCACCCTCAGGACAGGACTCACATCAGGACAGGACTCAGTTACACCCTCAGGACAGGACTCACATCAGGACAGGACTCAGTTACACCCTCAGGACAGGACTCACATCAGGACAGGACTCAGATCAGGACAGGACTCAGTTACACCATCAGGACAGGACTCACATCAGGACAGGACTCACATCAGGACAGGACTCACATCAGGACAGGGACTCAGTTACACCATCAGGACAGGACTCACATCAGGACAGGACTCACATCAGGACAGGACTCGCATCAGGACAGGACTCACATCAGGACAGGGCGCTAACTGCACCAGACACTTTTACTGTTTCACCAGACAAACAGACCTTTGGGTTTTGGTTGCACTGGTGATTTCAATGTGATTTTTGGGATCTGATTCTTAACGATGTGATTTTATGGCTTCACATCGCTGTATGTTCACACCTGGCCTGGAAATGGCTGTTATGCATCTCCTGTGTCTGCATTGCGATTTGCGTTTGACTGCTTTCCTGATCTGGCAATTTAAAGTTTGATCACCAATGACCTATTTACAGCGATTATCAGCCGATTATGATTGGTGGTTGATCGATCAGTGTACCGCTATCATTGGACCTCGTTAGCTCAACTTTGTAACCTGGATCAATCTATCGCTGTGCTGACTGTGTCAGCTAAGTTCCTAAAATGTGAATCGAACATGTAAATTCTCACCGCTGTACACATGACAGTCCTACTGATAAGACTTAAAGGTCCCACATGGTGTAAAGCAGGACTCCCCTCTCCTCTGTGATGATAAAGGAGTTGGATGGTCTATCTAAACATGGTGAAAGTATCAAAACTAAATCCACACAATCCATATTAGTGCAGCGAGCCTCTAAACGAGCCGTTTGGACTTCCGTAACTTTGTGGCGTCACAAAGGTTCGCTCATTATCATTTTTGTAAGAAATAATAGACTAACAAAGTGTTTTTTTCAAAGCGGTTGAGCGGTTGTCATTGTTTATTACCGGAGAGTTTTCCCTACCTGTAGCCGCTGGGCCGCGGCGTCTCACGTTTCACTCTGGAAACGGTTAGCCGATCGGAACAGAGGGTCGTTAATATTAATGAGCCTTAAAGACACGCCGACCGAAACGGCCTGTTCTTGGTAAGGCTCAGAGAGATGCTGGAAAATGAACGTGGAGAAATGGATTGAGAGTGTTTTTGGTTCATGACACCACACACACAGCTTTGAATGGACAGAAAGACACAAAATAAAACTCTGGAAAGTGGAGAATATGGAGCTTTTAATTTGCTCAGCAAAGCAGATAGTCTGGGTGCATGGGGACCCCCGCCTCCTACCAGACTAAGAGGGAGTGTTTTTGTATTTGAAGCTGAAAGGAGTCGAGGTAGTAGCATCGTTTGACAGCGTTAAGTTGGTGGTGTTTCCTTCAGATGATGGGAAGTGGTGTGTGTGTGTGTTTGT
The DNA here is from genome assembly GCF_046629955.1 of Centroberyx affinis. NCBI lineage: Eukaryota > Metazoa > Chordata > Actinopteri > Beryciformes > Berycidae > Centroberyx > Centroberyx affinis. The sequence goes on along the minus strand of NW_027281929.1, from coordinate 86,395 downwards.
TTTTGTGTGTGTGTGTGTGTGGGGGGGGTGTGGCGGGGGGGGGGGGGGGGGGGGTGTTAACTGAGGCTCAGGGTGTTTTGTCAGATTTGGCAGCTTTCTGACCACACGTGTCTGTCAGTCTGACGGTGTGAGAGATTTGGATAGAGACTTACTCACTTCCCTTAAGCCTGCTGAATATTTTTAGGAATCGCGCTGCTGCAGATTTACAATTAGATTTACAAATCGTGCCCGTGTTCGCGGACTGGTGTAATTAAATTGAAAGCGATACGGTGATTATAATAATGTTGGCCTAGACTCGGAATCTAAAAATATAACCCGCACCCACCGAGGAGCTGCTGTTGCCAGGCGCCGTGTGTGTTTCTGGTGTGGAGGACTGGTTTGGTGTGTTGAGGTTTGGTGTTTTCTTGTGCAGCACAACCACAACACCTCACTGTACAACCAGCAGTCCACATGTACTGTATATTTAGATTCTGGTTGTTAGTTTTACGACTTGCTCACTTTCCCATAATTCACCATGTTTCAGAGCTGAGCAGACATGAAACCTGGGTGTAGTTCAGTTTACTTTAGGGCTGCAACTATTGATTATTTTCATTATCGATTAATCCATAAATAATTTTTTGATTAATCATTTAGTCTATAAAATTTAAAAAATAAAAAGTCAAAGTCTGACCAGCAGCCAAAAAAACAGTATTACCCAAAGTATTAATTTTATAATGATATGAAATGGAGAAAAGCAGCAAATCTTAGTAGTTGTGAAGCTGTAATCAGCAAGTGTTTAGTATTTGTACTTGATAAATGACCATTACTCATTAAACCATTAATTTATTATCAAAATTATAATTGATTAATTCTCTGTCGATCGATTAATTTTCTGGTGATCGACTAATCAATTCAGCACTAGTTTACCTATTTGCACAGTGAAAGAGAAAACTAATTCTAAATTTGTGCAGGTGAGATAAAAACCTCAAAGGGCTTCTAAAAACTTCTGACATAAAACCCTTCAGGAGTCCAATAAAACCTCCAGTAAAGTCCAGTTTCAGATGAACTACTGTGTTCTCTTTCTGCTTGTGCTAAATACTGTTTACCCTCACTGTTAGAGGAGCTGCAGGATTATGGCTCAAATGATAATCCTGTTTATTTTGCTAGATGTTGTGATCACGGTTATGAATAAAGATTAATCTCAATGATTTGATTGATTGATTGACTTTATTCGATAAATTAAAATACAATATACAAATGTACATACAGTACTAAAATTCATCAGGATATCGCAATAATTACTCAGCATCCATTTTTTCAGTTGTTTTTTAAAACTATTCAGAGAATGGGCAGATTTAATTTCGTTGGGGGTTTTATTCCACTCCTCCCCCCCGTGTAGAGAAATGTACTTCTCCCTATGAGGAGTGAAATTATTTTACTGCCCTTTTGCCGTCGTATATCAACAGCTGTTTTCAACCACAGCGGACATTCTAAATAAAAGGAAATGTTTCACTTCTCTTTGAAGTTTTCACTATCAGTAATTGGGTTGTGGAAACTAAAGTTGCTGTACGATAACAGATGAATCACTCTGCAGCCTTAGTTGTAAGGATCTTTGGAAAACAGAGCTGCTGATGTTGATTGAAAATCCTAGTGCAGTTTTTTTATTTTATTTTGCTGAGTTGTGATTGTGATATAAATTACACTTTGTGAGGACATGCAGGCTGTTTGTACAGTTCAGCATTTATTTTTCAGCGCTTGAAAAATGTCACAAAAAGTGAGGCGAATGTTTAGGATTTGCTCAGATTCAATACAATCTAGGGCTGAACAATTTTGAAAAAATATCTAATTGCGATTATTTTGACTGATATTGCAATTGCGACATGATTTGCGATATTAGAGGGAATGATAATTTTTACATCATTATTCTCATTTTCATTGAAAAACGTATTAAAATGATTACGGTGTGATTTTTGCGGGGATCTGTACCAAACAAAGATGTTTTCTTAAGTCTGTAGAATATGATGTGTAGGCCAGGACATCTCTGCAGCACCACAATATTTCATTTAAAATGCTATTTTGACACACATTTGGCCTTTAATAAATATTGCGCCTCCTGCGATTTGAAAATTGCAGTAGGCCATATTGCGATTTCGATAAAATTTCGATTAATTGATCAGCCCTACTGGACATAAGTCACATTTTTGTGTTGTGATGTTGATTTGATTGATTCCATCCGTACCTGTGTGTTGTGTTTAGAGCTGCAGGCGGAGTGGGCGGAGCCAAGCGGAGCGGAGCGGAGAGGAGCGGGGCGAGCGTGAACCCCGGTCTCCCTGTCCGACCTGAGCGACCAGTCAGCGAGTCATGGACGACAGCTCGTCTCTGGGGAAAGTCGGCGGCTCCACAGAGTCCGTGGCCACCGTCACCAGCGAGGAGTTTGTTCTGGTGCAGCCGAGCGCCGCCGGCTCGCCGCCCGGCTCAGAGGGCAAACCCAGACTGAAGGTCAGAAACACACAGACACACTTTACACCTGACATTAACCCTCATCCTGCCAACATATTCAACATACAAGGACTACCGACTAAACTACTGTAAGAAACAACCATCATAGCAAAATGTTAACTTATTTCTTCTCAAAACGTTATTAGTTATGTAATTAATGTCATCTGAAAAAAAAAACAGATTATTATTATTTTAGGAAAGTTACAGTAAATTAAATGATGTATTGTATTTGTGACTTTGAACATCATCTGACCTTAGGAAGAGCATTATTTAGGGTCACAGAGCACATGAGGAAATCTGTGTCTGCTGCATCTGTGTCTGTCTCCTTCAAAATGACTGACAGAGAGCCCCCCCCCCCCCCCCGATAGTGTGTGATACTTTAAATTAGGACCCATGGCAAACATGAACTCAATAAATAGTTCCATCTATTAAAACTGCATAGGCGGAATTGGGTGCTTTTGACCGGGGTTCCCCAGGACCCCAATACATTGGTATTTTTAAAAAGCATGAATTAAAACAGAAACAGAAAACAATGATATGAAGTCATTAGGAACAAATTGATTGACAAAGTCATGAAAAATTGGAATGATAGAATAAAGCACCTGTGAGATATGACAAAAAGTAAAGCTCTGGGGTCTGTGGGTACCCCAGAGGTAGGATGAGGGCTAAAGAGGCAACATGCACCAGGGTCGGTCCATTCATGACCTGAAGTCAGAAAACGTGGTAAACTCCAGTTCAGCTCCTGCAGTGTGAGTGTGAAAGTCTCCCAGCTGTGAGGAAACAGAATGTGAATTGAATTGGAACGACAGGAAACAGAACTGATTCATTAAATCCCATGAAATTCCACTTCAGAGAGAGTTTGTCTCGACTCGCTGAACATTATAAATCAAAACATTATGACTCAAATAAAAGACAGTTCAACAAATCAAACACATTCAATCATAATGTATGGATAACCACAAAAAAAAACATGGCATTTCACAGAATTTCATTGAATTAAATTAAAATTCTGGGAGGGGCGGAAGGGCGGGACTGTTCAAAAATGTGTAATTTTTTATTGGTTTATTTCCGCCTCCTGGTGCAGCATGATGTCACCATTAAAGACACACTGTTTTTCAGGAAGTAACAGTAATGGGAGTTCAGCTCATGGGGACTTAGAGCTCCTTTAAAATTTTGACATGTTACTACTCCTGTTTGATTTGTGTGTTTCCTTATTGGATCTGTGCACTTAAACTTTATCTCCATTTATGTTTCTGTCTTTTTTGCTATCCATGGATTGCAGATTTCATTTATGCTTTGTTTTTAATTTGGACAAAAGCGTCTCAATGCGTCTTCTTTGTGTTTACACCTGGATTTGATGCGTTTTTTTTTTTCTGTCCGATTACAATCTGATCTCCCGGGAACCTCATGTTGCTGCCGGTGGAAAGGAGCTGGACATGGACCGGCCTTTTATCTGTCTGTCCGTTTAATCAGTTTAACTGAAGTGTTCACTCAGTCCATCAAGCTGGAAGTCACTCATTCACTCCCTCCTCGCTCTCTCTCTCTCTTTCTCCCTCCATCACCTCTGATTTTCCTTTCACTTGCTCTGTTTCATTTCCCTTTCTTTCTTTCTCTCTCCCTCCCTATCTTCAATTTCTCTCCTTTCCTCCCTCCATCCTCTCCCTCCCTCCCTTCCTCCCTCCCTCCTTCCCTCCCTCAGATGTCGTGGAATGGGAGTGAGCAGCTGGAGAAAGCGATGGAGGAGGTGTTGGACGACGACGAGGTGAAGGAGGAGAAGAGCAGCGTGGAGCAGATGGAGAAGCAGAGGGAGCAGGGTCCGGTCCTGGAGCCCCGACCCGCAGGTACAGAGTCTGGATCTGTTCGGTCCAATCACAGTGTCAGTGTGTTTACGGTCAGTCAGTCAGTCAGTCACACCACATTTTTCTTTCTCTTTACTATTTCCCACATTTTAGAATAACAGTAAAGAATGGAATTATGCAGTGACCAAAAAAGTGTTAAACAAATCAAAACTATCTTATATTTTAGATTCTTTAAAGCAGCCGCCCTTTGCCTTGATGGAAAGGCAAAGGCTTTGGAAAGAAATTCATACATAGCCATCAAATTTAAGCAGAAGCCTTTAGATCAAAATGGCTTTAAGAGAATGAGAAACACAGAACATTCGATCAGGTGGGTCCAAACTTTTGACTGGTGGTTTAGTATTTGGCGCATAAGTCTTGCTCCTAATTTGCAAAATCATTTTTTTAAATGAGTATAGTAAGCAACTAATCTCTTTGTGTCTCTTAATCTCAGACTCTGTTCATACTGCAGCTGAAAGTTTCACAATTTAGATTTTTTTTTCTGCCTCCCATGTGACTCAGATCCGATTTTTTTCTAATCAGTGTGAACAGTGAAAAACTGCACGGAGTGACTTTTTTTCAATACTCATCTACATCACATGGGCATGTATCCCACGACATGAGACCTACATGTCAGACATGAATGCCTCAGCGTTGCCATGGTGACAAGTAAATCTTATGTCATTCAGTTGTCATAATTTTGTTTGCTTATCTGAGCGGACACAGCAATGGGAAAAAAAAAAGACAAATGGAGACTTGATTGGTATTTGGGAAGACGGATCAGTTCAGACAAAACTCAAAGACACACAGAGTAACCGAAATGTACTGAGACAAAAACAGATGTGAGGTCAGTTCATATTGGTATGGGATGTGAGCTGCATCCCAGAATATGAACAGTCATTCCAAAAATCAGATATAGGCTTACACTACCAGTCAAAAGTTTGGACCCACCTGACTGAATGTTCTCTGTTTCTCATTCTCTTAAAGCCATTTGGATCTAAAGGCTTCTGCTTAAATGCTTAGACAAGTAGTTTCTTAGACAAATATAAATAGTGAAGTTGATCCTATGTATGAAAGCCTTTGCCTTTCCATCACGGAAAAGGGCGGCTGCTTTAAAGAATCTAAAATATAAGATGGTTTTGATTTGTTTAACACTTTTTTTGGTCACTGCATAATTCCATCTGTGTTATTCCATAGTTTTGATGTCTTTACTGTTATTCTAAAATGTGGAAAATAGTAAAAATAAAGAAAAATGTGGTGTGTCCAAACTTGGCTGGTAGTGTAAGCAACAGTTTGGAATTGAGCATGAAGGCCTGCGGTGTGAACAGGGGGCCTAAATCTTAAAGTCTTTTCTCTAATTTCACCGGATTTTAACGTCTCCGGTGTTGGATCAGTGGAAGTGAGGCCGGGTGGCGATGACAGAGAGCAAAGCTTCCTTGGGTGAATACAGGTTAAAGCACCGGGGGGGGGGGAAATGAAGCTGTCCGTACCACTCGCATCACAAAATCCAGTTCCACGCTGTATCAGATTAGCGAGGCCGCTATCTGAACTCTCTGACGTGTTTATCAGCAAGGGCAGAGCTGATATCAGTGTGTCGACAGCACAGAAACACAGCGCTAGATACAGTATGTGTTCCTGCAAGGCATTAAAGCTGCTGGGGTTAGAGGTTCAATTCCCACGCGCTTAACTCAGGGTGAACATACTTCAGAGATATGGTCCAAAGTATACTGGAGCACACGGATTAAAGGCAACAAACTTTATTGCAAGACTAACGTTTCGACTATGTTTGGTGTATTACGAGCCTGGGAAACAAGTGCAACACGAAAAAATATTGGTCAGCCTGTGAAGCAAGTGAAAGTTGGAAAAGTGGATTATTATTCTCAATGGGACGACCTGAAGTTAAATAAAAACCAAAAAAAAAAAAAAGGTCTTAGTTCTCTTTTTACACTTCTTTATGTTGCAGAGGGAAGTTTGGGGACATGGTGTTGTTATTTTTCTTCCCCATGCTCTCAGTCAGCGGTGGAAGTGTTTTGGTGAATGAACAGAGGAAGCGGTTTGTACGGCGGAGAGCGAGAGCCAGCTGACACTCTCATTGTTCTGCTTCCTGTGTTTGTCAAGTGTGAAAGTGCGGGGTCAAAGGTCGCTTCAGACACGACCCCCCTCACTTCCTCTGTCGTTCTCGGTCGCTTTCTCTTTCTCTTTCTTTCTTCTCCGTCGTGTTTTTTTTTTTTTTCTGTTCGTTCTCTCTCTCTCTCTCTCTCTCTCTCTAAAAATATAGGAGGTGGGCAAAATAACGGAAAAGAACTTTGAACTAATTATATCTCAGTCACATAACCGACCAGACAGACGTATCGTCGTATTACACTGAATGTCAGTTATCTGTGTTTCAGCTTTAAAAAGCTCTGACAGTCACCACTTTTATATGTGAGTCTTCAAAGCAACATGAGGCAGCTAACAGAGCTGCAGAGAGCATCGGTTACAAAAACTGGAAAATTATTTAGTGTTGCAAGGGGAACAGATGTGCTAAACACTGACAAACTGCACCGGTGAAGAGGAGCGGTGGCAGAAAGTCGAGACTCACTGACGGGGATTGACTGGATACTTGCAAAAAAAAAAAAAAAAAAAAGAATTGATTCACCACCTCTGTAACACACTCTCAACAAAAACCTGAAGATGTATGAGCTTCACAAAGCTGGGGCCGGATTCACAAAACCCTCTTAAGAAAAGAAAAAATCTTCTCAAGTGCCACCTTTTTCTTAACTTTAGTCTTAAGAAAAAAAAATAGGAAAAAATGCTATTCTCAAAAACAGTTCTTATGTATTTTCTTAACTTTCTTCTTATGTTTCTTCCTAAGAAAAAACTTACGAATAAATGGTATTCTTGAAATGAAAGTTCTCAAATTTGTTCTTGATTTTTTTCTTAACTTTAAGACGGCCCTTCACCTGTCTTAAAACTCCTACAGTGAAAAGGTAAAGGTAATTTTAAACAATTAGGTTATAGTTCAAAGTCTTCATAGGTTCCCCTACACCTAACATTAAGATGAACATTTATTGTAAAGCTTTATTTGGTGTAGGGCCAGGTAGGCCTCTGTCTCATGTCTGTTGAAAATAAGCTGCAAATTTTACAGTTACCAACAGCAACCAATGTTTAAATCTTTGCTCTAGTTGCTCTAAATAGGTTTTTCACCAATTGTTTTGTAGATAGAAGCACTTTGGGTTGCCTCCTAGCCTTGTCTCCTAGCCTCCTAGCCATGTCTCCTAGCCTCCTAGCCTTATCTCCTAGCCTCAGTGGCAGTAAGCCTAAAGTTTATTAACCAGAATTAATTCAGGCCCTATTTTGAGAAGTTCTTAAGTTGGAAAATGAAAGAAATTTGAAGAAATGAGACTGTTACTAAGGAAATATTGAGGAATTGCACTTAAGATCTATCTTAAGAACACATTGGTGAATCCGGCCCCTGGTGTTTATGGCAGCTGGAAAAGCTTTTATGCAGACGTATTTTCAACTGCCAAAGCAAATTCAACAAGTGTAAACATTCAGTCAGCAGCCATGACAACGTGACTTTTAACCACAGCACCACCTGTCTGTCCGTCCGTCCACAGAGGTGTCGGTGGTGTGTCCGGCGGCGCCCGTCCCGCCCGTCCCGGAGGAGGACAGCGTCCAGTTCAGCAAGCTGTCCTACCTGGGCTGCACCTGGGTCAAAGCCCCCCGCAACGAGCCGGAGGCCCAGAGAGCCATGGCCACCCTGCGGGCCGAGAGCGCCATCCCCATCCCCGTCACCCTGCACGTCCCCACCGGCCCCGACGGCTCCGTCAGGTCAGCCGCAGAGAGAGAGAGTGTGTGTGTGTGTGTGTGTGTGTGTGTGTGAGAGAGACAGAGACCTGGGTCAATAAGATAACATGAAACCTTAATTTTTTTTTTATCCACTGGCCACAGTGACTGATGGACTCCCAAATTCACCAGCCACTCGCACTATTTTACCAGGCAGTATTTTGATATAGTATATACTCAACTCAACTCAACTTTATTTATATAGCACTTTACACACAACACAGTTGATCCAAAGTGCTTTACAACACACACAGAGGAAAACAAACACAATAGAAGAGGAGAAAAAATCAGAGTGATGATTGATAATAATAATAATAATAATAATAGTAAAGGCACATGGTCACACAGAGCCCAAAGTGACAACACAGACCTACAGAGACTTCAGGAGAAATACCTGAGCTGGTTAAGTTAAGTTAGGCACAGTTAAGAGCTAATGAGTAGAAGTGTGTTTTAAGATGACTCTTGAAGATCTCAGTAGTCGGGGAGAATCGGATGGTGGGAGGAAGAGAATTCCATAGTTTTGGGGCAGCGATAGAGATGATATATGTTTATCTCACAATTCAATATGATATGATATTTGATATGGGGTTCACGATTCAATACAATCAGGATACAATGTGATAAATAAAAGTTCAATGACAACAAAGTCTGACTGTGCAGAATTACGTTTTAATTCTGAGACACAAATCTTTCCAGCGATGCCATTGGCTGCTAGAATGTAAACAACAATTTAAAACTGTCGTTACAAAGTGACGATAATATCATTTGGATGGAGAGCTTGTGAAACTGTGATGGTCAAGAGTCTCATTAGTGATTACTACAGCAGAATAACATGGAGCTGATATTACCATTCATTTTTCTGACCCAAGATACGTATTGTCATATTTTTGTATTGTGATATATTGCATTTTGATATATCGTCCCATATATAATAGTATAGTACAGGAGCTTTGATCGAAGGCTGGTAGAATAGAAAGAAAAAAGTACCGACCACAGCAAAAATCCTCACCAGCGTTTGCCTGGTAATTTGTCACGCTGCTTGATAAACTGCACAAATATTGGCAAGGAAACATCAACTTGTATTAGTGGAGATATGTTTCAGCGTGTTCCTGAGGCAGAAGAAGTGAAATGACAAACGCAGTGGATACGAACTGAGTTGATCAGGAGAGAAACTGTGAACATGACGGGTTTAGTTACGCCACAGAGGAAATGACACGTCTGTTTACACCCTGTGGAAAACGTTGATGTAGGTTGAAATGTGCAGTGCTGCAGATGGTGATGTGGCTTCACCCAGTCATCTGGTGATTACATGGAAGTCTGAATACAAAATGTTTTTGCTATTTATAAAGGCATACAGCACATCTCATATTGAGCCCTAGGGCTGAGTAATGAAAAACAGTATCTGATGCCATTATTGGATATCAACATCTATTTTTAAAGCACAAAAATGTGTCAAAGGGATCAAAAAGCTTCACAATATTGGATTTTTGCCCTGGGATCTCAGGTTTCTACTAGTCTGTGGGTATTTTTGTCAAGAATATCGATTGAATATGGTCTGAATCTTTCTAGGAAAGCAAATGGAATGAACAAACACCATCCCACATGATTATAACTTGTTAATAATTCCTAAAAATTTGACACACCTTAAGAAAACATTAAGACACACATTAAGATCTTTGCTTACAAAGTAGTATGGTTTTAGACCACAGACTGTAAAAAAAGTTGTGAGTGTGACGTCTCCCAGAGGTTTCTGAAGGGCCGTTTTGAAGCCAAAAGTTGGAGTGTACGAGCGCCGCCATGTTGACATTTTTTAGAGCCGGAGCAGCCAGAGCGAAGCTCCGCCTGCTATTGGTCCGTAATCAGCGACCTGTCGATCACTGGACAGGCGACCTGTCAATCATTTGGAAAACAACCCCATTTTATAACCGTTATATCCCGTTAATGAAGCAATTATTTTGAAAATTGCCACATGGACACATATTAGAAGAAGTAAAAAATTAGCTTGCCTGGGTCCAGACCTTTGACTCCGCCCACTCCACCAGTCGACTGATTCTGGTCTGGCATCGTGACATGAAACAGCGGTTTCTCGGTTGAAAAATGATCGGTCCAATGAGCGCCGGGGGGGACTAACGATTAGCCAATCAGAGCCACGGGCGGGACTAATGCTGTTGTCAAGCTGTGCGCCGGAACCAAGGAGGAGTAATAACAACAATGGCGACCGCTATAGACAAGATAGACGCTGCTATCCAGGCTGATCTAAATCGAGTAAAAGTACCAATTACTTTGAAATCCGAACAGCACTCTGCTTTGAAGGGATTTATTCAAAGGGGAAATGTTTTTTTTTGCATCAGTGTCGACTTAAAATTACGTTAGATTCAGGCGGATACGTCGGTCTCTAGTGATTGGTTAGGGAAAATCGAATCCCCCTCCCCCACGGAAATCGGTTAGAGTGGAGGCAATGTCAGACTGAAGATGGAGATGGAGTGGAACGAGTTGACAGTTCTGTCTGATATCAGGCAAAACATTAGCTACTGAGACCATAATCTCTTGTTGAAAAAATTGATTGACTTTATATTTTGAGTGAGAAGTTGAGCTGTGGTCCCATTGGCTTGAATGGAGTTGGGCGGGATTTAGAGTCTTTTTGGAGCCGGCCCTAGCGGACATTAAACGGAAATTATACTTCCACGTCAAACCACGCCGCAGCTCCTCTCCAAAAATTTAACTACACGTCGGGCGACGCACGACCACAAGAACGGTGACTGGCCCGCTTCGTATTTCCTCCTACCTGTCTCCGGTCGCTGTCCACCGACAGTGAAGACAGCGGAGCAGATAGAAGAGAGACGAGCTGAGGAGAGCTGCAGATATATTGATTTGTAGGACACTTCATCCACAAATTGTAAAGACTACCAGATGTCGCTGAATTCATGATAAAATGTCCCAGAACAGGAGTTTGAGACAACACTACTTCTTCTTTTGTTATTACTTCTGTGTTAAAGGAGTGGTTCACCCAAAAATGAAAATTCTGTCATCATCTACTCTAGGGCTGAACGATTTTGAAAAAATATCTAATTGCGATTATTTTGACTGATATTGCAATTGCAATATGATTTGCAATATTAGAGGGAATGATAATTTTTACATCATTATTCTCATTTTCATTGAAAAACGTACTAAAATGATTATGGTGTGATTTTTGCGGGGATTTGTACCAAACAAAGATGTTTTCTTAAGTCTGTAGAATATGATGTGTAGGCCAGGACATCTCTGCAGCACCACAATATTTCATTTAAAATGCTATTTTGACACATTTCACCTTTAACTAATATTGTGCCTCCTGTTATTTGAAAATTGCAGTAGGCCATATTGCGATTTCGATAAAATTTTGATTGTTCAGCCCTAATCTACTCCCCCTCATGCCAAATGAAACTCAGGTGAAATGTGTTAGTCCATATAACACACAGGGAGGCTGCAGCACAACTTGGTAGCAGCCTTCTCCAAAACAACTGAAGTCAATGGGGACCTGTTCTTTAGAGCTCCAAAACAAAAACAGACAAACAATCACACTGTGAATAGAAAGACCTATACACCATTATTTGTTGCAAATCAATCAGCTGTAGTTCAGATTCGCACTAAATGATGGTGTAAATATACTGTAGGTCTTTTTGGAACTCTGAAGAACTGGTCCCCACTGACTTCAGTTGTTTTGGAGAAGGCTGCTATGGAGTTGTGCTGCAGCCTCCCTGTGTGTTATATGGACAAACTTCACCTGAGTTTCAACTGGCATGAGGGGGAGGAGATGATGACAGGATTTTTCATTTTTGGGTGAACTATTCCTTTAACAAAGCAAGCTACTGCAGTTTCTGTTTCGGTGCTGTGCTGCACAATCACCGACAGAACCATAAACGCTTGGACACCCATGCCTTTGCTCCAGCGGCACAAGTCTAATTCAGGCTTTAGAGGTGTGGAGGAAATTACACTATTATACTATTCTATCTCTTTAATATCTGTACTGTACTCTCTTTGTATTATTATGAGAGCTCATCTCTGTGTGGAAATTTACAAACTGCTGTTCAGCACTTCTCTCATGCCTTTGACCTTTCCTGAGATAAGATAGTGGCTAGTTGAATTGTTGGTCCTTGTTTGCACAGGAAATCTTTTATATACCCGGAACCTGGCCATTCTATTCATCATGTATCAAGCATGATACCATTTCTTAGTTGAATGGAGTCTCTTGTCTTCAGTAATTGGGCCTTGAGGATCTTGCTGAGCTGGTCTTTTGTGAGACACCAACACTGTTATCTTAGCACTTGTGATGAATGTGGTCCAGCTCCTTTACAGACTGGATTTCACCTTTTAATACTGCAGGCAAACTTACTGTTTTGCACCTTTTTGTTCCACACACTTGATGGGTGAACATCTTGTGCCTTGCTTGCAAGCAATAAAGACGACAGAAAGACAACTTCTCATCTCCAAGTCTCTTTTATTACAGAAAACTTCCACCACAAGAGGAATTGCAGCTTTCAGCCACTTCCTTATTGGCTTCAAAGTTCAACCGTGGTTTTGACCGCTTGGGATAGAATCGCTTTTGTTTCTTAAATATTGACTAACCAGCTTCAGGTAGCAATTTGGAATAAAACCCCCTTTTTTTTCTCTAACCTCTATGCTACCATCCCCCTCCACACATAATGAAGCAACATACACGCCAGTCTCATATCCACAGGCTTTCCCATTTAAATCTGCTTTTTATGGCTCTCTATATTTTAATGGTATTCCTACAAACAAAAAAACTGAAGGTCAGAACTCCCATCTTACTTGTTTTAGTCGTGATAGAAAATGCTAATGAAAATAGACTGAAAGGCCCTAAAAAAACGAGCGTCACGCCTGAATCACTTCTCCAGTTTGTCCTCTGCTTGTTCTGAAAATGCTCCTGTCTGGTTTAAAAACACTTTTCTCCCTGGCTCTTATTTCCTTCCCTAGAGCCTCTTTATCATACATGACCAAATTTAGGGACACAAGAACATTTATTCCATTGATTGTCAGGATATCTGTGGCTCTGAGCCTTTCTTTCACACCTTACGTTATGTTACTTGTAATGTTGGTGATCTAAAAGTTAATGCTTAAAGTTGCCCCATGTATCATTTTTAAAACATCAATATCTCACCCTATGAACTGAAATAACTTGGTGAAAAAACTGTAAACAAATGAGTCCATGGTGGAGATGATTGGTCTCTATCTCACAGCAGCAGTATTGTTAGTTCTAGTGTTTCTCCACATTAAGACTACATTTCCCATAAGCCCCGTTGCTTTTATCTTATTGACATCGGGTGGATATTTGGGTTGAACTTAGAATTGGGACAGTTGTTTATAAATTGTATATATGAGTTTATGGATGAGTAGTTGAGAAAGGGGTAGGAAAAAATAAGTGTATACTTCTTCCTACTCCTTTTCGAACATGTAATATTTAATTTGTGTTGTTTATGAGAATTTTTTTATTGTTTGTTAGATTATGTTTATTAGTTCATTAGTTTATTAGTTTATGCAAATTTGTTTATTGAATTTGTCGTATAGATTTATTGTTTATTTCATCTTATTGTTATTCTTGTTTTGTTTTTATCTGTTTTTTTTTTTTGTTTTTTTTTACATGTTCGAAATAAAATTATCAATCAAAAACAATGGAGGATGCAGAGTAGAGGCTGATAGAGGCTGACAGGCTGACCACTGATAGTCTGGTGTGTTTACAGTAATTATATTAGTGTCTCAAAATGTATGTAATAATAATGAATGTCATCTTCATACCTTAATTCCTGTCGTCAGGATCGTGGACCAGGCCTCTGGCACAGAGATCGCCTGCTTCCCCATCTACAAGGTGTTGTTCTGCGCCCGCGGCCGGGAAGGCTCGGTGGAGAGCGACTGCTTCTCCTTCACAGAGAGCTACCGCAGCTCCGAGGACTTCCAGATCCACGTCTTCTCCTGCCACATCAAGGAAGCCGTGAGTCACACAGGCCACACACACACACACACACACACACACACACACTCTGCAGCTAAACACTGCTGTCACTTATCCTGTGAAGTTCACACACAGTTCGCTTTTGAAGGAGAGTGACAGCCGCATCCTGCAACCGCACTCTCTACCAGAAAGATTCAGGTATCGACTCCTGGACTGGGGTGTGGATTTGGTTAGTCCGAGTGGTTTGAACCAGAACCACAACTGGCTGTTAGGTGACCTAAGGTGCAACAATTCAATTCAATTCAAACTTTATTTAGACTCAGGGTCCAGATACAAAAACAGGACATAACATACAATGAATTCCATACAAAGGATCAATAAAAGATGATGGTTTAAAATATATATTAATGCCTTACAAAGAGACAACTGTACCAATGTCTCCACAGCTGGGATTGGTAGCGTATAGTACTAAACCTTATGTTTGATAAAACCAAGATGATTTCATTTACAGAGTCATTAAGCCGTCAGATAAATTTATACATGAGATTTCTTAAAACAGCTTGGAAAGTCTTGACTCCTGCAGCCACAAACATTTCACCTGCACTACACCATCTAGGTCTTTTAAGTAATATTCTCATGGCATCATTATAAGCTACTTGAGGTCTCTGTAAGCTTTTTTGTAGTTTGACCACAGGTGTGCAGTATAGAGTGGTGTACAACATGCTCTAAACAGAGACACCTTCACTCCATCTGTACACATACTAAACTTGTGTGAGAGAATGTTTGCTTGTGCATACATCCTGTGGCATTGCCTATACATATTGGCATCATCTGTCATTTGTTCTGTAATAAAATGTCCAAGATATTTTACCTTACCAACACTTGTTACATTACATCATTTGAAAAAATGGCAGATAGTAGAGGGTTGGGGGACAAAATTATTGATATGTATTTGAGTTAGGGTTAGGTTTGTATTAAGGTTAACCCAACTGTTGCGGTCCACAGACGGCATGTCGCTTAAAAGTCCCGATGCCACTGTTGGTGGCAGTTCATCAAAATTTGACAGATAAATTGTTCCCGGTGTTGTCAAGTGGATTGAAAATACTCTCTGAACCGGCAGTGGCAGCAGCCATATTGGTGTGATGCATAATGCCGCGTTCACGTCAGATGGGAGTTACCGTAATTACTAGCTTCCAAATGGGAAGCTAGTAATAAAAGTAAAAGTCGTTCTCTAAGGAAGTCATTTCTAATGTTCTAAACTGGTTTTCCCAGATGAGAAAGAGTCTGCAGCTCAGATCACGAACCCGAACCCCAGCAGCTGAATTCACTAACGTTAATTCTCTCTCTTGTTGCTTCTCTCTTCTTCGTGTTGCTTCTCTCTCTTTCCCTTTGCTGAACAAGCAGCCGATCACATCTGGCTCTTGATCAGCTGCTTCCGGGATGGAAGCCGTCTGATGCTGAAAATATTTTTTTTTTTAGAAAATCAGTTGATGATTTCCCGAGAGTAACGAGTCTGTTTTGAAAATGTAGTGAGTAGAAAGTACAGATTTTTCTTTTGAAATGTAGTGAGTAAAAGTAAAAAGTCTTCAGTGGAAGAAAAACTTGAGTTAAGTACAGATACTTGAAAATCCTACTTAAGTACAGTAATGAAGTATTTTTACTTTGTTACATCCTATCTCTGTCGAGTGGTAATTCCTGACGGTAAACAACGCAGAAGTGTGTCAATGCAGCAACAAACTGGCTTGTGGGTAGCCTACAGTACAATTTCCAATATCAGTTTAAACTTAAAATTATAATTTTCGTTCCCTTTGCTCCTCCAAGTCCTTCAGAAGAAGGCAGTAGTGTCGGTTGATCGTAAAAAGAGTGCAGCGACGACATCTTGAGGTTTCTGAACGCTTCCAAGTCAGAGTGATGGGAAGTCCATTGTTCTGCTTCCTCCCATGTGATGTGAACACAGCATAAACGTTACTATGGTTACAGAGGTTATCTACAGCATTCTGGAGGTCGGGGGAGTGGGGCGACTCCCTCTGTGTGTCACTCTGCTGTAATGTGAACCAGACACACTGACACTCACTCCAGTATTCACTCCCCAAAACTGACCGAGTTCTCCAGTGTTTTCAGTGTCCAATGGGAGTCCGAGCTGGTGTCACGTTACGTCTGATTGGTGCAGCTGACTGCAGGCTCTTGACTCTAATACCCATAATGCCACCAGTGTGTCTACAGGCTACAGTAGAATGACTAGAGGAAAATCATGGAGTAGTGATTTTTATTAGCTCCAGGAACAAACGGTAAATCTGCATCAGTTTATATGTACAGTATGTTCTACTGTCTGCTGTCAGTACTGTCTCTGCTCGGCCAGCAGGGGGCGCTGTGGCTCTGTGGCTCTGTGTGTTTAAATAAAGTTAAATAAATAACTGAAATAAATCAAGTTAAATAAATAACTGAAATAAATCAAGTTAAATAAATAATCTGCTGCTTCTGCTCTGTGTTCAAATTCACACAGTTAAAACAAAAAAATCACCTAGATCTGAACTGGCTGCTGGTGTATGAAGATTAATATTGGTGTTAGTTTTCCAACCTGACTGAGCTATTCTATTCTATTCTATTCTGTTCTATTCTATTTTATTCTATTCTATTCTATTGCTGTGTGTTCTCGCTTCTCTACTCTCATGTTTTTCTATTTTATTTTATTCTCTATTATATTCTGTTCTGTTTGGCGCTATGCTGTTTGTTTCTATTCTGTTCATTTCAATTTGTTTCGATTCTATTTGTTTCTTTTTATTTCTGTTTCTATTCCATATTTCTAACCTTTTATTCTCTTCTCTTCCGTTAGCTTCACTTTGCTTGTCTTATTGTATTCTGTTCTATTTTATTCTACCAACTTTTTGTTTTGTTATCTATCTCTTCACTACTCTATTCTCCTCTACTCTATTCCACTCTAGTATCCTCTACTCTATTATCCTCCATTCTACTCTAGTATCCTCTACTTTATTCTCCTGTACTCAGTTCTATTTTAGTATACTCTGTTCTACTCTCTTCTAGTCTATTTTACTTTATTATACTCTATTCTACTTTAGTATACTCTATTCTCCTCTAGTATACTCTACTCTATTCTCCTCTACTCTGTTCTACTTTAGTATACTGTACTCTATTCTACTCTAGTATACTCTACTCTCCTCAATTCTACTCTAGACTCTATTTTACTCTCCTCTACTCTATTCTCCTCTACTCTGTTCTACTTTACTATACTGTACTCTATTCTACTCTAGTATACTCTACTCTCCTCAATTCTACTCTAGACTCTATTTTACTCTCCTCTACTCTGTTCTCTACTCTAGTATCTCCTCTACTCTCTTTTCTACTCTGCTTTACTCTAGTCTACTCCATTCCATTCTGTTCTACTCTACTGTATTCTGTCCTAATCTTTCAAACCTCTGACATCTTCTTCTGTGAGTCTCTGTCTCTCCTCTCTGTTGACTCTTCTTCTTCTTCTTCTTCTTCTTCTTCTGTGAGTCTGTCTCTCCTCTCTGTTGACTCTTCTTCTTCTTCTTCTTCTTTTTCTGTGAGTCTCTGTCTCTCCTCTCTGTTGACTCTTCTTCTTCTTCATCTTGTTCTTCTTCTTCTTCTGTGAGTCTCTGTCTCTCCTCTCTGTTGACTCTTCTTCTTCTTCTTCTTCTTCTGTGAGTCTCTGTCTCTCCTCTCTGTTGACTCTTCTTCTTCTTCTTCTTCTGTGAGTCTCTGTCTCCCCTCTCTGTTGACTCTTCTTCTTCTCCTGTTGTTTTTGCGGTGCAGGTCAGTCGTATCCTGTACAGTTTCTCCACGGCGTTCCGTCGCTCGTCTCGGCCGGCGGACGGCCGGGACGCGGCGCTCAGCGGCCCGGCGGACAGCGACACCTTCACCTTCACCGTCTGCCTGGAGGTCAGGGAGGACGACGGCAAGGGCAACTACAGGTACACACACACACACACACACACACACACACACACACACACACACACTCTCCAGCACTGAGTGTGTTTGTTATCAGCTCCGTCTGCTGGTATCACAGATCTGCTGGTAGTTGGAAAGGTTTAATCTGCTGCAGCGTTACCACCAGCTCTTATCTGTCTGTCTGTCTGTCTGTCTGTCTGTCTGTCTGTCTGTCTGTCTGTCTGTCTGTCTGTCTGTCTGTCTGTCTGTCTGTCTGTCTGTCTGTCTGTCTGTCTGTCTGTCTGTCTGTCTGTCTGTCTGTCTGTCTGTCTGTCTGTCTGTCTGTCTGTCTGTCTGTCTGTCTGTCTGTCTGTCTGTCTGTCTGTCTGTCTGTCAGCCATAAAGAGCTGAAGCTTATCAGTTTCTATTTTCACAAGCTCACATCTGGATTTTCATTTTCTCACAGATTTTTCTCTCTCCCCTTAAATGAAATGGTCCAAAAAGCTGTTCAGAAAGGTCGATGGCTGCCTGTAACATTTGATACACTCAGGATAAGACATTTCACATTGTTATTTAACCAGGTTAGTCCCAGTGAGATTATGAATCGCCTTTTCAAGGGAGACCTGGCCAAGAGAGCAGAATCAATCAAGACAAACAGAAAAGGAGAGAGCAGCTGTCTGCTTTACATCATGTTGCAGTGAATTCATGAAGAGGGAACAGAATATATAAAGGCACTTTTTTTTTTTTTTTTTAATAAACTTTATTTTCAGATTTTCAGATACACAAAAATACAACAACAACAAACAGATTAACAGACCGAAGAAACTTATGTGGAGAAGACACAACCAAAATACAAGGTCCTCCCAAATGAAAGAAAAATAATGTACAGCTGTTATCGTAAATATAGCAAAAAACAAACAAACCCCTACATCCAGTAAGTACCATATCTGTTGTTACCACCTTTAAGTCATAGAACAATCACAGTATCATAAAATCATGACTGTGGTCATGCAAAGGATAGGTTTTCTACAAACTCCATACCAGGTTAAAGTTTTTGCGAGATCCATGCATGGTGTACCTCAGCTTCTCGAGTTTCAAGTTTAACATAACTTCCTTCACCCGCTGTAAGAAAGATGGAGGTTTTTTTGACTTCCAACCAAAAAGAATAAGACGATGAGCCAAGAGTGAGGCAAAAGCAATTTCATTTGCTTGATGAGTGGTGACCCTGTTTTCCAAAGGACATACACCAAAAATAGCTGTGATTGGATTTGGATCAATAGTAATGTTACATATATTTGAAAAACACTCAAAGATGGATGTCCAAAAATCAACCAGAGATGGACACGACATAAAGGCACTTTTGCCTGATTCAGTTCTGACTTCAGAGCAAAAGGACAGTAAACAGTTGTTTCCAAGTCTGGTGCTGAGTCGTCAGTGTCCTGTGTTTCAGCACAGAGCAAAAAAACTAAAGTAGCACAGAAACCTTGAACTGATGCTTTTTACTTAGTATTTACTTTCGTCAACTTGGATAAAAATTAGTATTCAAAAGCATAACGTGTTTATTTCCACAAGGATTAGGTTTGGCTCACATTTTACTAGTGTATTATGCTCAATAAAGTTTAAGATTATGATATACTCCCTTCATACAACTTTGCAGGGGAAGCTGTGTGGCAGCAGAAAGAAAGAAGAAGTCCCACGGGAAACATGTCTTGTAGTTTCTTGATCAGTGGCTACTTGATGCGGGGAAAACATCTGAGACCGAGTTTATTTGCAGATGTATTTCTTATAAGATGACGTTGTGTCAATTGATTTCCTTTTGAAAGGAAGAATTGAGGAATTTCACTCTCCGAAAAGTTATAGCGCTATAAATATTTTTGCCCGGTGAGGCCGACAAAAAGTCTTTTAAATTGTGATTATCTTTGGAGAGGTAAGGCACACTTCATCGTATACTGGTTGACAGTGTCAGCAGTGTGAGAGTGAATACTCAATACCAAGAAGTAACACCGCATGATTCTGTGTTTCCTTTAGGGGGGTAAAAATATCTTTCTATTTTACTTGATTTGATTCTTTTAATGCAATGCATTTTCCTTGTTCTTTTATATGAATTTTATCTTTTTATCTGTCTTTTATCTGCCTTTTATTGATGTAAAGCACTTTGAGCTGCATGTTGTGTATGAAAGGTGCTATACAAATAAATGTTATTATTATTATTATTGCTATTATTCATGCTATTACTTTGGTATTGGTACTGAAATAAAAATGTTGGTATCCCCCCCTCTCTCCCCCACAGTCCGGTTCCTAAGGACAGAGAGAAGTTCTACTTCAAGCTGCGGCAGGGCGTTCAGAAGAAGGTTGTGGTTTCAGTTCAGCAGATGTGCAACAAGGAGCTGGGCATCGAGAGGTGAGCGGTGTGGTGTGTTCAGGTTCAGTCTGCGCTCTGCTGTGATTTTACTACAGCTGACAAGTGTTGATGAGACGCAAGGTGCTTCAAACCTTACAGCTCAGCCTCGAGTGGATCATTGCTTTTATAAAACATCATCTTTATGGCGGCTGTTTCACCATGTTCCAAGTTCCCAGGCCACTTAATCTGCAAAGTATCTTAGTTTTGACTCGTGTTCCACTGAATTTAAATCCACTTTTCTTGTGAAACCCAATGTACTCACAAGTCCACAGGAGGCAGGGAAGACGTTGAATGAAAATTTATTTGAAGTCACATAAAGCATGGTCCATCACCGACTTGATGTTGTATTCCAAACTGTAACACACACGTTATTACCCGCTATCTCCATGTACACATTAAACACGTTGTACACGCTCAAAAACTTGTTTCGATCCAAATTTATTTGCAGATTCATCTACATCCTGGCAGAACGTGGCTTTTTAGGGCATTCTTTCTCATGCGCAATAAATGACCTTATGGCACAATCCACTGTTGCAAACAACAAAAATATATGTGTTATTGCATTCTAGCACCCAAGAACACAAAAATTGCAAGTATTTACACCTATAATCCTTGAAATACACTTGACCTGTACATATACTGTGGATTAACTGCTGCATGAACTTAAACAATGCTAGAACATATATAGCATGCAATTACAACAGAAACAATTTACCAAATATTAATATGTGCCTAAGTGGCTCTCACAATCATAATAAAAAGGAATGCAGATGTTTGATAACTCTTTCATTTTTAACTGATGACAATTCAATAATAATAATAGTAATACTAATATTCCGGTTAATCAAATTAATATTTTTTCATTTTTTCCCTTTAAATTCTTTTATAGTTCCAAAAAATATTATAGTATTTTTTAATAGCTTTGAACAGAACTTTACAATTATCCGTTTAATAAACTGGGTTTGGTCGATCTATGGAGGCAGAAGCCACCAGACTAAGTGAGATGAGACCAGAGCGTTTTACATGCTGATCAGAGGAACAGGAGTTTTCTAATTAGCATTAGCAAAGTGAAGCTAAAAGGTGTCAGCTGTCACCTCAGCAGTGTATTATATCCATCACATCACATCCCAGCAGGTCGGCTCCCAACTGTGGTAGATTCTGTGTTTAAATCTTTTTTTATTGAGGAAGCAGTTGTAAAATACATTCAGTATTACAGATTTGTCCTCGCTTTAGAGTTAGAGACAGAACAAACAAACAAAGAGAAAAGAAGAGAAAGGAAAAAACAAAACAAAAACAAAGACATGTATACAACTATCCCCTTAACCCACCCCCCTCCCACCTTCCCGGGACTTTGCATCTTGCCACACCAAAGGGGGCCATCAATATTGTACAACTGATCAGTTTGAGTTATCAATGTATTGGAGGAGGGGATGCCAGATTCTGTTGAACTGTTTCAGTTTGTTTAATAGCGAGAACCGTATTCTCTCCAGGTGAGAAAGTTTTACTATTTCTTCCAGCCATAATTTGACAGGTGGGACCTCTGCCTTTTTCCAAAACATTAAAATAAGTTTCTTTGCTACGGTAAGTGCATGAGATAGCAGTTGTTGTTGACAGTTATTAAGCAGGGAAAACTGATCGGAGACTCCACGCACCACCAGAAGAGGGTCAGCTTCCATTACTGTATGCAACATATCTGACAATATTTGGAATACTTTAGTCCAAAATGGAGTTAACTTAGGACAGAGAACAGTGGCTTCTTCAGTATGGCATTTGTCACACAGTGGAGATGCATCTGGAAAGATTTTGTGTAACTTTGTTTTAGCATAATGAAGTCTGTGGATAATCTTAAAGTGAATAAGACAGTGCCTAGAGTTGGCGGAGCATTTGTGTATGTTCTCCAGAGCCTTGTACTGCGGTAGATTCTGACCATATGTGAATGTGATGCGCTTCATGGGAGAAGGAGACGTTTAGTACTTTTTGAGGAGATGAGTTATTGTGTTCAAAGAGAAAATAAGGAGTGAGTGTTCTGTCCTGACTGCAGTGAGGAGGACATCTTTCCACTGCGGATCCAGGAAGGATTTTTAGGCTGCGATCTCATCAGCTGGTTTCCTCTGGTCTGACCACAGTGGAAACGTTTACTTTGTCGCATTTCTTGTATTTAGTTTGTTTAGATGCAATTACAAGTGAAGCAGGGCTTGTAAACAAAAGTCACATGACTCACAAGAAGCTTGTTTCATGGTTTTGGGTTGAGTTTTGGGGTTTTGGTGAGAGATTTTGGCAGGGGTCAAAACAAATCTGATTCCAGTCCCTGTAACTGTAGCGGAGCATGGCGGTCTTGTCTGCGCTCTTGGCTGTAGTTTACCTTCTCTGGGGTTCAGACCACATTCTGTCCTTGGCCCAGATGTTGAGGAGGATTTCCTCTCATCTCATCTTGAATTAAAGTTTTCTTCATTTTGTTCTGCTTGGCTTTCCAAGCAGGAGGACCTGCTGGTTATCAGATGTCAAAATCCGTCTCCTTCTACCCACAATCCCTTGTGTTTTGGGGTGGTTTCCTGTAGTTCAGTGATTCTCAACCTTTTTCATATGCCTGCCTGGACCTGTAAGGACCCGTAATTTAGTCCACATTAGAACCACGGACCCCCATTTGATGAGATTTTGTCTCTCGGACCCAAATCTGAGAATATTTTTATTGTCAGATATGATTTTATCCAGAATTCCATGACTATCAGTGTTGTAGGTAGAGAGATAACAGAGAAACTATGATCAAAACAGTCATTCTTCTACATTCTCTAATTGTGTTAACTTCTTGTAAATGAAATAATGTTAAATAAAGTTTAACAATTCATCAGTTTGCTGGGGACCCCCTGGAACCCCCTCAAGGACCCCTGGTGGTCCCCGGACCCCACGTTGAGAACCACTGCTGTAGTTGATGGGATTAACAAACCGCACCGTAGTTCTCTTGTTAGAGGACTGAGACTCTCTGTGCCGTTATTTGGTGCCACCAGAGTTCAAAGGTCATCGTTCTCACCTGGACAAACCAACTGAACTGAAGGAGGAAACGCTGCAGAGTTCAGAGAAACCGCTCACATGTTCCGTGTGAACATCCCCCAAAACAAAAAAATCTCCTTTCCTGGTATATTATGGCTTTCCAGACTGAAGGCTCCAGTCCAGGCAGCTTTACTTGGCTTACACCAGGACAGGACGGTGCATGCAGCCTGTCAGCGGTCCAACACACAGCAACGGGGAAACGACAAGAACGACAAAAGAGTGTAAAATGAGACGAGCCGGCCAAACAGAACATAATGAGACCAGTCAGTGGAACTGGAAATACTGCTGTCCTGAAATCAGCTGACTTCCTGCCGTCTCTGTCTCTGTGCTGCAGCAGCTCAGCAGTAGAAGAAGAACTGGGTCGGCTTCATCACCCCCCCTCTTCCTCCTCCCTCCTCCTCCTCCTATTGTTATCAGACGGAGACAGACACCTTCCCTTCCCTCCCGTTTATTTTTAGTGTCAGCAGAAACCCCTTATCATGTTCACAGCAGCTCCTCTCCAGCTGAGGTGTTGTGACACTCAGCTGCACCAACAACACTTCACTTTATCTTATTAGTATTTATTTGTCTAATAGCCTCAACTGCATCTCAAATATGCTTTTGCATTACGCTACCAGTCAACAGTTTGAATGTTCTATATTTTTCATTCTCTTAAAGCCATTTTGATCTAAAGGCTTCTGCTTAAATGCTTGAAATGAGTTTCTTAGACAAATATAAATGGTGAAGTTGATCCTATGTATGAATTTCTTTCCAAAGGCTTTGCCTTTCCATCAAGGCCAAGAATCTAAAATATAAGATAGTTTTGATTTGTTTAACACTTTTTTGGTCGCTGCAGAATTCCATTTGTCTTATTTCATAGTTTTGAGTCTTTACTGTTATTCTAAAATGTGGGAAATAGTAAAGATAAAGAAAAATGTGGTGTGTCCAGACTTTTGACTGGTAGTGTGTGTGTCCTGTGGATGCAGTTTGTTTATGCGTTGAGCGGCAGGACGGCCCGGTGTTTTAAGCAGAACGTCCCGTACCCAGAATGCCACAGGTTCAATGTCTCCAGTCTCTCAGCTGTGAGTCTGTTGAAGTGTCTCTTAGCGAGACTCTTGACCCCTCCCATCCTGGGTAAGACAGCTGGCTAAATGCTTAAAATGTAAATATATTCTTATGTAATTTCACTTCTGACACGGTGAGATTCCCCTGCTGACCACTGGATGGCGCCTCCATCCCAAAGCTGAAGGGACTCTGCTCTCCAGAGTGATGCTGCTGGGTGATTATGATGAACTGGAAACAACATAAACCATGCTGCTTGAGTTCACGGCCTTAATCCCACTACTATAATTGGAGAGCGGTTTGTGTGTTTGTGTGTCCCACCATGGAGGAGAGGAGAGGAGAGGAGACAAGGAGAGGAGAGGAGACAAGGAGAGGAGAGGGGAGAGGAGAGGAGACAAGGAGAGAGGAGGAGGAGAGGGGAGGAGAGGAGACAAGGAGAGGAGAGGAGGAGAGAGGAAGAGAGGAGAGGAGACAAGGAGAGGAGAGGAGGAGGTTATAAATTCTAGTATGGATGGAACCGGAAGCCTCAGTCCTCCAAGAATGTGATGATGGACTTTATGGAACTTGGATCTTTGTAAAGTCTAACTTACTTATCCATCATATGACAGAAAATTGTCTTTGCATGGACTTATAAAAACAGAATAAAAATGCAAAATACACACACACACACACACACACACACACACTGTAAAAAACTGCTTAAAATGGCACAACAACAGACAGACAGGTGTGCAAATATACAAAAGTTCAAAGTGTCCTATTTCTCATTTAAAATGTCTGTTGTAGTGGGGATTCGAGTCACATGACTTGGACTTGAGTCACAATTTGAATTGCTTGAGACTTGACTTGACTTGGGTTCTGGTGACTTGGGACTCGACTTAGATTGAAAGTGATGAGATTTGTTCCAGCAGACGACTGAATTTAAATTCTGTTTTCTGAATTTGTATGGAATGATTGAATTTATTGAAGTTGAAACTGATTATAGAAATCAAACTCATGATGCTCTTACCAAGTTTTTATCCTATTAAAACCATATTGCATTGAAAAGTCCTAGATATTTAGTTTTCTTTAAGATATTAAATTGATACTGGACTCTTGATTTGTTCTGACTTGACTTGCTGTTCTACATTTAGACTTGAGACTTGACATTAATGACTTGGACTTGACTTGGACTTGACTCGATAATCTACATTTAGACTTGAGACTTGTGCCTCAAGACTCGAGACTGACTTGGGACTTGAGCAAAGTTGACTTGATCACACCTCTGTTTTTTATAGATATTCCTGTTGTCTTTGTAGCGGTGTCCGTGTTGGGTGGGTGGAGGGTGTGATGTGTGGTGTCCTGTTCTGATAGCTGTGGCTGTTAAAAAACAAAGAAGTGATGCTGCCGTCTCTCTTCATGGTCCTGGCACTGTGACTTTGACCCTTGAACTCTTTCCTGTTGGTTGTGGTTCAGACTAGAGCTGCAACGATTAATCGATTAGTCGTCAACTATTAAATTAATCGCCAACTATTTTGATAATCGATTAATCGGTTTGAGTCAAAATTCTCTGATTCCAGCTTCTTAAATGTGAATATTTTCTGGTTTCTTTCCTCCTCTATGACAGTAAACTGAATATCTTTGGGTTGTGGACAAAACAAGACATTTGAGGACGTCATCTTGGGCTTTGGGAAACACTGATCCACATTTTTCACCATTTTCTGACATTTTATAGACCAAACAACTAATCGATTAATCGAGAAAATAATCGACAGATTAATCGACAATGAAAATAATTGCTTTCACTGTAAGAGAGTCAGCTGAAGGCCTGAAATACAAATGAAAAATCTAATGTTGTAATGTTATTTTATTTTAAGTGTGGTTTGGTTAATTAGCTCGTCTTCACAGTCCAGTTTCCTTTCTCTCTCTCTTGTCTAACTTGACTCTCTCTGCTGTCAGATGTAGGCTGAAAACCCCCCGGTTGAAATATTGATTATTGATTTGTACATCCTGCGTGTCCCTCTAGGTGTTTTGGGATGCTGCTGAGTCCAGGACAGAAGGTCCGCAACAGCGACATGCATCTGCTGGACATGGTGAGCAGAACCTTAACTCACTCAACTGAGATACAGTGTTCAGTATAACAGGTTTGTAATGTTGGGACAGAGCAGTGGTACTCAACCTTTCTGGGTCGTGAGTCCTTGAAACAAAACGACCCCCCCCCCCCCCTCCCGTCACAGGCTGGTGAACAAAGAAGTGATTTTCAGGTCGTTTCAGCCTTTTCCTACTTTCAGATACAATTCACCCACCTATTATTGGTTGAATAGTTTACTCCTGTTTTTATTGCTTACAAAGAGCTTACCCCAATTTAAAAAAAAAAAAAAAAGAAGAGTTTACCTCAGTTTTGTTAAAAATATGGTTAAAAACAAATCGATCGTGCAGGCATTAAGTGTAACCATTTCAAATGAATTTTAATGGAATGGGTTAGACCGCACTATCAGGATCTGACGCTGTAAATTTCCTGTGGTTTTTACACTGCCTTGCAATGCCATGTAATGTTTGCTGTAGTTAATGTATATTTCATCCTATTTGTCAAGATTTGTTGAATGTATATTGTACTCTGCTTGTTCACCTGCAGGGACTGGGGGTGAAAAGTAGCTGTTTAGGTTTATATTTCTGTACAATGCATCAGACTTCTTGGAGGTTTATGTTTTTAATGTACTTGGTCCATGTTAAAGAAACTTAAACTTAATTTCTATAGGTGGAATGGAGTTTACCTACCTTTTCATGTAAATGTACATCTTGATTATCAGAAGTCACAGTATACATAATATAAGAAGTCTGATACAAGATACATGGAAGTAGGATTGCTACAGTGACATAAAGCATGAGTTACTGTGCAGGAGTCGATGGGGAAGAGCTCGGACGGGAAGGCCTACGTCATCACAGGAACATGGAACCCCAACATGGCCGCCTTCCAGGCGCTGAATGAAGACACACCTAAAGGTGAGGCTCCGCCCACTGCAAGTTATTTTCCCCAAGTGTCACATTAGCTGGAGTGACACTTCATACACTTCCATCTGCATTCAGAGCAGCTTTGAAACATGGAAGGTTTGCTTGTGCCACAGAGAAAAGCTGAAATAACTTGTAAAGAAGTCATTTTCCCCAAGGGGATTAATGAAGTGATGAAGTATCTTATCTTTTTACTCTCTGAAGAATCACTGGTCTGCACTCATGTATACATACAGTACTGTACAAAAGTCTTAGAGTTTTTATATAAATTGTGTCTTAGATGTTTATTCATTTTTTTTCTGCATTAGTGTGTCAGTAGACTGCTCTTTATAGTACATTTTTTGATATTTAGAAACTTTTCATTTATTTTTGAAAGCATCTTCGCTTTACTTTTTTTTTTTTTTTTTTTTTTTACATATGCCTAAGACTTTTGCACAGTACTGTATATCTGTTTAACTCATAATTAAAAATGCATTTGTCATGAATGTCGTGAATTAAATATGAGTTAAACTGATACATATGGATAAACCTTTGATTCTTTTTAATTGATGTAATGGATCTATGCACCACAGACTATATTGGACTAATGCAGGTGCTGTTGCATTAATCTACTCTCTTAGATTCAAATTACAGCTGTATGTAAAGAGCTGCTAGTCTGACAGCGCCCTCCTTCACTTCATCATGTCAAACATGTAAACATGGAGGCGGTTTGTTGGCTGCTGGTCCTGAACCAGACCGCTGGGTAAACGGATCAAGATGCCTGGACGTTTCAGGTCCTGGACGTTTCAGGTCCTCCTTCACTTTAAACTATTAATCCACTCCTGTCTTTGTGCTTTTGCCTTGTTGAATTTATCAGACAGAAACTGAAAGAACCCCAATCTGTTTCCTTTGGAGAAATATCGCTTGCAGCCCCAAACACATAAACACTTTTTGAGTCACTCTATGTTCAGTTTAGCTGTGTTTGCGGTCTCTGTGAACTGGAACCCACAGATGCCGGTGACTGGTTGTTTGCAGACATGAATGAGTGAATTCGGTCCGTACATCATCACCACAAATGCGTCGTGGGGCCGTACGAGACTCTCACACCTGCAAGGTCACAGGTTTGGCGTTACGCGTTAGAGCTCGGGTCTGAGAGTTACCTTCCTCCGTCCCTCCGGCGGAACATCTGGCCTCCTTCCCGGCTTAATGAACCGCGGCTCGTCAAAGCTTGGCATGTTTTCTAACATGGAGGAGTGAACACACGGAGCCGGGCGGCGGGTCGCTCAGCGGGGAGAGGAGGAGGAGGAAAAACCAGCGCTTTGAGAAAACTCACTTTCCATTCTTTCATTCTTTTTTTTTTTTTTTTACCTTTATTTAACCAGGTAAAGTCTCACTGAGATTTTAAATCTTTTTTTGCAAGAGAGACCTGGCCGCCAGCAACTAAACATACATAAAGTTACAGGTAATACCATAAGAAAATAACTTAGAACTAGAAATAGAAACATACAACTAAATACAAAATAAAATTTGGATTGAGTGTATAAGAACTAACAATTTAGTCACATTTCCCTATTGAATGTGTTTCCAAGTCTTTTAAAAAGTTTTTAAATTCACCAACAGTAATCAATTTTTCCAACCGCAAATCAGCTTCATCATCATTCTTATGGTTTTGCAGGTTTTTGAGCCTTTTGTACTTCAGTCTGTTCTCTTTGTTTCGTTCGTTGCGCAACGTCAGCCTCTGATTGGTTGATAACGTGGACCATGATGGAAACAAGCACAGGACTTTTTCATGTGATCCTTGACAATTCATATGTACACGTGATGTGACTGTTGGCAGAAGAACTCTCAGGACGTCAAATACTGCAAACTGCAGGATCATTTTATTGCACACAGAATGCATAATAGAATGATTCAGTTCATTTAATACTTGTCAGTGAAGGAATTCAGTTGTAAATCTAATATATTAAAATTTAAATAGTCTATGTGCAATTTGTGGTCCAATGCTGGCCTCTATCGTTCAGTGAAATTCAATCTGTTATAATCTGAGGATTATATACGTGCCGAATTTACCAGAACACATTACAGATTAATAATAAAGTCTCAAATTATATTTTACGATGTGTGTTTTTTGGCGATAAGCAAGACAAAAACAAATTGGCAGATTTTTGAAGGGACCTTGGTGTGGCAGGAGTCTTAAACCTCGGCCCACTCCTGTGCTTTTCTCCACAGCGCACGCCAGCTGTTCACTTTGTTTCACTCTCTACCATTCAGGAACCTGCTGATATTTACTAGTCTTACTATGCTTCAGTGGACATTTTGCACATTTAACCTTTACATGTGAGCCAAGAAAGAAGTTAAGGAAGAGGGTTTATTGATTTGGTCAGCACTGACTGGACGAAACATTCACATCTAGAAGTTGAAGTTGAGATGAAATACCTCCGAATTCAACCATGTCTTTAAAAGGGAAGTGTTTACATGTGCTGGGATAGGAACCCAGTGTGTGTGTGTATGTGTGTGTGTGTGTGTGTGTGTGTGTATGTGTGTGTGTGTGCAGCACAGTGCGAGTGTTTCCAGGCAGAGACCTCGCCTCACCCAATCCATTACAGCTAACAAATTAGGCGACTTGGCAACTTGCTGACTCGAAGGCCAGGAGAGTTTTGACTTGAAGGTGGATGGCAGGTTGTCAAAGCAGTCTAGCTCAGGGGAGCCAGGCAGTGTAAAGCACGACTCACTTCAACACACACACACACACACACACACACACACACACACACACACATACACACACACAGCACAGCAGCCACTTGTAAGTCTGCCCACATCCTCACAGGGAAAGAGAAGTCGGAGACGTTCAGAAGCGGTCAGGTATCAGGCGTAGGCTTCATTTTACTGATGAGAAAGGAGCTGAAACTGCTTTTGAGTTTTCAGGTGTGTGTACACGGTGATGAAAGGGTTTTTTTATTTGTTTACACTAAGGATGAGGACGATCTGCTTCTCTCACGATACGATTCGATAGGTGATATGGGTTTCAGGATTCGGTACAACCACGATAAGATGTGATAAATAAAAGTTCAGTGACAACAAAGTCTGAATTCTGTTTATTTCTGAGACACAAATCTTTCTTGCGATGCCATTGGCTGCTAGAATGTAAACAACAATTTAAAAATGTCATTACAAAGTGACAATAATATAATTTTTGATAGAGAGCTTGTGAAACTGTGATGGTCAAGCATCTCATTAGTGATTACTACAGCAGAATAACATGGAGCTGATATCACCATTCATTTTTCTGACCCACAATACATATTGTCACGCTTTTGTATTGCGATATATTGAATTTCGATATATTTTCCCATTGCTAATATCTAGGACTTTGAGGTCATTGTCCCATCTAGTTTATACGTGCTTTTACATTTCAGCAAGTTAGTTGATGCTCTTATCTAGAGTTCATCTTAGATTCTCACACACATTCTGATACTCTTCATCTCTCTGGCTCTCTCTCTTGCTCTCTTTTACACACACACACACACACACACACACACACACACACACACACACACACACACACACACACACACACACACACACACACACACACACACACACACACAGCCAGACCTTTGCCCCCACAGTGACCCAGCTCCCTCCTGTGTGTCCCTGGTTTCGTCCAGATAAGCAGGTTTACATGAGCGTGGCCGTATTTCTGGGCAATAATTCAATATTATCATTTATCGTCTTTCAATAGAATTATATCCTGATGAAATAATGATAACGAGTTATCGTGATACACAATTCTGTTGTCTAAATTAATGATAAAAGGCAAATACTAATTAAATAGAATTCTAAATAGAATCTTTCACAAAATGAGATCTAAAGTGAAATGCGTAATATTTGAAAATGACAAAGGATGTTTTATCATACTTCATCTTCATTTTGAATTACCAAGGATCAAGATTGTTTAAATTGGAAATAAAAAGGGAAATTTCCACCAGCCTTGTGTTCGTCCAATCTAACCCCACTGTGTAATTTTTGCTTGCTCTGGTAACAATAAAATGCTCTGGTAGTTAATAAAATGCTCTGGTAGTTACAAAAAGTTGTAGCTCCAGTACCCAGCAGTCCTGTGCGGTGACATCAGTGACCTGCTCACAGCTCACTCATGTTTACTGACCCGGCCGCTCTGTGATGCTTCAGACCAAACGATACTGAAGGGATGAGAGAGAAAAATTATTTAACGTTTTCAACAAAAAGTGGAAATGCCTTCCTCTGTGGCAACTTGATCTCTCAAAGCCTTGCGCCTTTTATTTTTCTTTTCAAGATGATCGTAAAACCGTTTTCTAGTTTTGATTCCTCAGCTCCTGTGTGGAGAAGATTTCCCACCAGTGACCATGTCCCATTCCAAAAATTAGTTTGGAAATAGAAAGAAATATGACAAACCTTTAGCTTCTCTATTAGTAAGGATGGGACACTGTTCTCTGTTGCATCCACACTTTGTGATTTAGGCCAATAAGGCTGGATTTTTACGTAAAAACCTTTTACAAGAATGTTTTAAGTATATTTTATTTGACATGGACATCACAGTAGCATTAGAATTGTAACATACATTTATGCACAAGGACCAGATGCACTGTGTTTAGTGTTTGTAGTGAAACGCTAATTTACAACACCTGTCCACAGGAGGCTGTTTTTTTTTTTTTTTTACGTTAAAATAGAAAAAAGAAAAGAAAAGAAAGGGAAAAAAAAGAGGACATAAAATTCACCCACAAATACATACACAACTAGAAGGGCACTCGGAGAGCGCAGACCTGTCCAGATTCCAGTCTGCTCTGATATGCAAATGTCGTGAGTCGGATCCGGATCCGCTCCAAAATTTAATGGGTTCTTCCTTGGCCCATGCTGCACCCTTCCACGAAGTTTCATGAAAATCGGCCCGGTAGTTTTTCCGTAATCCTGCTAACAGACAAACAAACGGCACCGAAAACATATAACCTCCTTGGTGGAGGTAAAAATACATCCACAAATACACAAAATACAAAATACAGGTGTGTCTATGGGAGTATTAGGTGTGAGGACAATGTTGTTTCTCTTTTAGCCATGATTTAATACCTCTATTAAAAACATTAAAACTGTGTTGCATTTTCAGCTCAGTGGGCAGACAGTTCCATAGCTTTGCTCCTTTAACAGAGAAGACTGATTGTCCAAATGAGGTTTTGCGTATTGCAATGCGATAGTTGCCGTGTATTGAGGCCCGTGTGCTGACTCTACTGGTGAGCCGGTGTCTTGTAACGAATTCATTAAGCAAGGAAGGAGCATGACCATGTAGGCATTTAAAAGTAAGCTGTAAGTTGGAATAGCTTGTGAAGCTTTCGAAGCTGAGCATATTGTGTTTCTCCAAGATGTGACAACGGTGCCACCTCATTGGTTTTTTTGTCCATGGTTTTTATTGTCTGGTTATATAGTGATATGATGGGTTTTATAGTTGTTTGTGAGGCTTGTGACCAGGTAGTGATGCAGTATGATAGGTGTGAGAATATCATGGCATGCATGTAGAGCTGGGCTGTGCTGAATGGCAGATACTTTCTGATGAGTCTGAAGCAGTTGAGATTTGATTTAACTTTTTCGCAAATATTATTCACTTGTTTATCAAATCTTAGATGTGAGTCTCAGATGATTCCTAAGTGTTTGTGTGAAATAGTCTCATTTATATTTTCTGCTTCATTACAACCTGTGTACAATCAGTGAGGAAACGACTCGACTGACTAATCTTTCCTCTGCTGGCAGTTAGGAAATGGCGGTTGCTGCCAAACGAATGTGTTTTAATGTGACTTGAAGCAACTGATCCGGCACCCGCAGAGTCTGAGTCATCAAAAGAAACGTCTCCGTCGTCTCAGAGAAACGTCTTAGTGTCGGTGTGAAGGGGACCGCTGGTGCTGATTCCGCTGCCACCCGAAGCTTGAAACGAGACCCGTTTCCCCCCCGAAACATTTCTCTGAACCAGCAGTTCATGCTTGACATTATCGTAATTGGAATCTATTTTCAGATCCCGGCGCTTTGTTGTTGTCCCTCTACCGGTTGATTAAAATAATAAAACCTCCTCCCTGTGAAATAACTTCTCTGCCCCCTCTTTCTCTTTTCCAGTTGTTTATTCCTCCTCTATATTAGGCCGGTCGCTGTCGTCGTATTTCTTTTCTTTTTTTTTTTCTTTCCCCAGAATGGGAGCGGAGTGATTAGTCAGTGAGGCTCACCTCTCTTTTTGCATGAAGGTGTTGTGTAAACCAAGCGCTCCTCTGCTCTGTGACACCAAGCTTTGATTAGACTTCAAGCCTCGTGTTGTAGGCGAGACTTTTTTCACCCACCAATTAAATTTATGGTTTCCAAAATTCACCAGAAACTTTGCCTATTTCGCAAGGCTAACATGATGTTTAGAGTAGGAAATAACCTTTAGCTTCCATCAGCGCTGACGCCAATCTGACGCTCTCCTGCTCCACAGGGCGCGTGACGTTTTGTTGTTTTGTTGTTTTGTTGTTTTGTTGTTTTGTTGTTTTGTTGTTTTGTTGTTTTGTTGTTTTGTTGTTTTGCTCTGCGTGGAGCTTCTTGTGAGGACAAATAAAAACATTATCTGACGTTAGCTGGGGAGCAACTGGCTAGCTCGCTAACTAGTTTAGCTGGTTAGCTCGTCTAGCAGATAATACAGTGTTGAGCAATAAGCAAAGGCTTACCAGATATCCCCAATACACATCCAGTCTGATCCAGACTGGACTGGACTGGACTCAACTCAACTGTATTTATATAGCACCTTTCACAGAAGCATGCATCCCAAAGTGCTTCACATAGCAAAATTACAACAATAAAACAATAAAATGTTAAAAAAAATCAATAAATAAGAGTCAATAAAATAAAATAAAAATACAATAAAATAAACACCAGGGATAAAAATAAAGTAAAAACCTGTGATTAGAACTTAAAAACTAAGGCTATAACATTACTCCAAATTAAAAGCCAGATTAAAAAGAGACTGCTTGATCAGTGTTGTGGGACCAGAAATTCACTTACTACAACGAGCGATTTCTCCAGCAGAGGCCCGTCTCACGAAGTGAGATTAGTGCGTTAGCGAGCTAACTTTGGGTTGAACCCTGGCTTTACAGTCTCACGAAGGTGGTTCACTTTTAACCGGGGTAGATCACCATGGTAACTCAAGCTGCACGGCTAACCTGCTCCGGAGCAGGGTAAGTTCAGGGTATCGGATCAAAACGTATGAAAGGCCTTCTGACCAGTCAGCTCTCTGGAAACAGGGAGTCACCATTCCTACAGGATCCCGAAATGGACAAATATACAAATGGAAATCACAATAAAAAACTGAAAACTGTTAGGCTATTTTTGAATTAACAGACAGTAAAGGCCCATTCACACTTAGAGCGACAACTATAAAGATAACTATAAACTATAACGATATGCTGTTGCTCAAGCGTTCACACTACAACGATATCGGTGCTGAATATTCAGAGAAAAAGTAAGTAAATAACGATAGAGCCGAAGGATTTGGGTTCATGCATTACCGCAAAAGAGACAGGAGATGGCAGATAATAATGCTCTTTTATAACATTATTGTGCTTTGTTTATATGAGAGCTAATGGTACTAAAGCCGGCTAACTCAAAGATACCCTGACTTTGTCGAACTTGCTTTGTGATACGGGCCTCTGGACTTTCTCCATCTTTGTTGTTGTTGTTACTGTTGTTATGGGAAACGGCCAGCCTCCCTACGTAGCATGAAACCCCCGCCTCTCCTTCACCCTGATTGGCTGGCTGGGAAAAAAAGCGGTTCACGTCACTTGGCGCTTTTCTGAAAAAGTTGAAACAAACTCAACTTCTGAACGCGCTCCACTCCACCGCCATGGTGCATGTACAGCTGTTTAGCATATGTACATATTTCCAAATATAGTTTTTAAATTGTGTAGATAACAAATGGGCTTTGCTGATTTACTAAGTGCATACCAGACATCCAACCCCCTCATTAAGTCCTGATGGCTTTAATTCCAGTTTTCTAGAGTTTTGTTCTTTCTGCTGATGATGCAGTTTTGTTAAGTTTCCTAATCACCTGCATCAGGTAAATGCAGGCTGATATTCTGCTGCTGTTTCAACTGACAACACACACTTTGACTGTAGACACTCTGCTCTGTGGTCCATTCTGCCTGTAGTACACACACACACACACACACATACAAACACACACACACACACACACACACACACACACACACACAGGCGTATATAGACAATGCACACACTCACTCTCACACTCTATTTCACACAAATGTATACAAACACACTTTCTCTCTCTCTCTCTCACTTACACACACACACACACACACACACACACACACACACACTAACTATACACTTGTACACATACATACACACACACACACACACACACACACACACTCCCCAAACCCTAACCTTAACACACACACACACACACACACACACATGCACATTCAATCTCACAGTCTCTCACATATTCTGACACTTCAGCCTTTCTCTTGCTTTGACACACACACACACACACACACACACTCACTCCCTGGCTGACACTGACCCGGCTGCTCCCTCCCTGTCTGTCTGTCTGTCCTGTCCTGTCCTGTCCTGTCCGGTGCAGATAAGCAGGTGTACATGACGGTGGCGGTGGACCTGGTGGTGACGGAGGTGGTGGAGCCGGTCCGCTTCCTGCTGGAGACGCCGGTCAGAGTTTATCCGGCCAACGAGCGTTTCTGGTACTTCAGCCGCAAGGCCTTCAGCGAGACCTTCTACCTCCGGCTCAGACAGGTACCTGCTGCGTCCCACAATGCACCTGCACACGTGTGTTTCAGATCAGATGTTGTTCTCTCTGTCTCAGTGTGTTCTGCTGCTTTTATCTCAAACACCCTGCCTATATACTGTAGTTCGTTTCATTCCATACTTTTCACTATATTTCTAGTTAATGGGTTCTAGTATTCTAATTATGTTTAATATCACCCCATTTGCTCTATTTTCATTTATATTCTATTATTCTTTTATTTTTATTTATTTTTATTTTTTTATTTTTTTTATTTA
Source organism: Centroberyx affinis (assembly GCF_046629955.1). NCBI lineage: Eukaryota > Metazoa > Chordata > Actinopteri > Beryciformes > Berycidae > Centroberyx > Centroberyx affinis. The sequence continues at coordinate 49,851 of NW_027281929.1, read as the reverse complement.
ACCATTATTTAACCAGGAAGTCCCTTGAGATTGAAATCTTTTTTTCCGAGGGAGACCTGGCCAAGACAGCACACCAGTTACAGTTTAAATAGAAATTAAACACAACAGACAGGGAATACAAACATCAGTTACAGTTACAGTTTAAATAGAAATAAAAGACAACAGACAGGGAATACAAACATCAGTTACAGTTACAGTTTAAATAGAAATAAAACACAACAGACAGGGAGGCAACAGACAGGCAGCATGCATGTAGACAACATCACCACAGTCCAAAACACTTAAAAAGGTAGCCTGCACAAGTTTTTTCTTGGCTAACATGTCAAAACAAGCCTTATTTCGAAAATAGAAACCTATCCTTAGTTTCAGCTTCTCCACAAGATTTTCAGTGTGTACCAAGAAAGCTTGTCATCCAACCAAATACCTAAATACTTATATGATGACACTTTTTCAATTGAGTCCCCATTTAGAGTGTAAAGATAGTTAGCACAAAAGAGTAATTCAAACAAAATATCCATAATGTATACCAACATCATAAAGAGCATGTGCAAGGAAGACCAAAGAAACCCCGAGGGGCTTATGGAGTGTCTTCCTTAATAACAATCATACATAATTACAATATATTGTAATGAAACAAAAAAAAAAAGTTTAGAAAGAACAAAACAATATAAACAAATCAATAGGTAAAGTAATACTGTTAAATAAATAGGGGGAAAAGTAGAAAATAAGTAAAAGAATATTAAAAGAAACCGAAAAGTAAAGGAAAAGCAGAGTAAAGGAATAAAGAGAGAAAAAAAAAATGTATGGTGGTATGTGCTGCTGCAAAAACCCAGCTTCCCCATGGAGGTTATTAAAGTTTTACCTAATCTAATCCAATCTAATCATAATATCTGCTTAACAATTATTATTAAAAACTAAAACAAAACCCCAAACAAAACAAGTGGACTAGTTGAGGATCAACATGTTAGAAGTGATTTTGTATGGAACAGATCTATTCCAGTCCATCATGCTTTACCCAAAGCACTTTCCACCCACTGGTTGTGTGGCAATAAAGACCCACGATATTCTGAAATAAACTAAATGTAAAAATAGATGAAACGGTTGAAGTGAGTGGGCAGGAGTGGATGTGTGGATATGTCAGTCTGAGCTCATGCGTGTGTGAAGCCTGAGCAGATGGCAGTCAGCTCGGTGGTGATGGCGGCGGCGGCGAGGTGTCGGCCATATTGCTCTCACCGGTCCGATTTTTACAAGGTCAGCGAGCGGTCGAACGCCGTGCCTCGGAGAGCGGGAGCACCTGGTGACTGTGAGAGCCGCAGATACGAGGAGACCATGTGACTCACCGGGCCCTTCACACCACACACACACACACACACATCGCGGCATTGTGCAGAGCAAGGCCGGTGTTTTCAGTGAAGGAAGCGGCAGAGCTCTCCTGAACATCTGCACAGCTGAAAGCGACGTGCACCACCTTGATATTGCGCCCAAAGTTCAACTGTATTGAACTTTAACCCCCGAACACGCTGACCTCTACGAGACGCGTCCAATGGCATTCCGACATTTACAGGAGGCAGAAGTTAAAGGAAAAAGTCACAGGCATGGCAGATAATATCCGAAATATCCAACGGGGAAACCAGGTTAGAAAAAATATATTGCGTTATTTACATATTTTAAAGAAGCCTAGATAGCGTCATTGTTGAATTCAGCTGCTTTGAACGATGTTAAGACCTAAAGCAGTGGTTCTCAACGTGGGGTCCGGGGACCACCAGGGGTCCTTGAGGGCATCCCAGGGAGTCCCCAGCAAATTGATGAATCGTTAAACTTCATTATTTCATTTTACAAGAACAATTATAGAATGTAGGAGACTGACTGTTTTGGTCATAGTTTCACTGTTATCTCTCTCCCTACAATACAGACAGTCATGGAGTTCTGGACAAAATCATATCTAACGATAAAAATATTCTCAGATTTGGGTCCGAGAGACAAAATCGCATCAAATGGGGGTCCGTGGCTCCAATGTGGACTAAATTAGGGTCCTTGATATGAAAAAGGTTGAGAACCACTCACCTAAAGGATTAACGTAGCACATTATTCATGTCATTAGTAAATCTATCTACACCATTTCAAACAGACTATTTACAGAAAACGAACCCATAGGCTGTTGGAATTGTTTAATAAACTGCTGATGACCCCGCTAGTGCATCCGGAAAGGTACAAATATGTTTCTGTAGCCGACCGAGATTCCAGCTTGCTCTCTGCCTCACGCAAAATATACACATCGCTGCTTCTGGAGTGAAAGCCCCGTAACTCAGCAGCTGACTCTCCAGAGCCGCCGTCCCTCAACCGTTTTGTCTCTGGGCCCTTAAAACGAAGCCATGCCCACCCTGCACCCCCCGTCCCAGGCTGCACGCACACTTCAACCAAAGAATGATTTTCCCTTATCAGGTTGCTTCATTTAATTAATCATCAGAGGCCTAGAGGCTGAAAACTATTCAGTGTTTCACAAAAAAAAAATCTAAGTAGAGAAAAATCTGAAACAATAGACACGATAATACATTTTTATAGTAGAAATATTCTTTTTTTCCCTATCCCATAAATCATCTCGCGACCCCCTGGGGGTTCCCAACCCCCAGGTTGAGAACCACAGCTCTCGTGTATCCTTCCCTCGCTCTTTTTTTTTCTTTCTTTCTGTCTCTCTCTCTCACTTTTGCTTCCTCTCTTGGTCTCTCTACCTCAATTATTCTAAAATGTGAAAAAATAGTAAAAATAAAAAAAATTATCCGTCTGTCCAAACTTCTGACTGGTGGTGTATATTCACATTTTTTTCATATCATTTTCTTTTTTCTTGGTTTGTTCTACTGCTGTTATTTCAAACACCCTGCATATATAATAATACTTTATTTATGAAGCACTTTTCGAAAAACAAATGGCACCAGGTGCTTCACTCTAACAGATCAAAACAAAAGGTGATGTACTGTGAAGATAAAACATAACACTGTAGTCACACCAAGTACCTTATCAGCCTGTTCTGGCTGAGCAAAATGAACAATGATTGGATTTATCTGCTCATCATATCCACATTACTATTAATGAATACACATTACTGATTACTAATGATCATTACTAATTTTCTTGTGTGTAAATATCTTATGAAAGCACAAATACTCATTCCGCCCAAATATCGTCACATTATCAATATCGAGGTATTCGTTCAAAAATATTGTGATATTTGATTTTGTCAGTATCGCCCAGCCCTTCTCCCCCTCCAAATCTCTCTGGAGTGTAAAATGTTTGCGGCCTCTTAGCTTTTGTATGGCAACGCTCAAATCCTCATCATCAGCACAACGTTTCGTCTTCCTCATTTCTCTCCCAAACTGATTGCAGCTGCGTTAAATTCTGACGAACCGTCTTTATCCTGTGAGCCGACATCTGGCGAGGAAATCCAAGTGAAAAAAAAAAAACCACTCCTCCTCCTCCTCCTCCTCCTCCTCCTCCGGTGTGACGCGTTCGAAGATTTTGTTGACGTCGCTAAAACGCGCTTTATCCAATATCTTACCTGATGACTGTGTAGGCTCTGTGAAAACCATCTGACCCGCTGAGTTCCTCGTCTGATTAAAATTAAAATGGGCAGAGAGAGAGAGAGAGAGAGAGAGAGAGAGGGAGGGGAGAAAGCACATTCACTTCCCACCCACCAACACAAGGACACCCAGGCTGAGCACTTGCTGCAGGTGCTTAAAAAACGAAAAAAAAAAAAAAAAGAGTCAAGTCGTAAGCCTCTGCTCTCCTGTTAAAAAGCAAATCTCCTTTTACTCGGCCGTGGGGAGGCGGGGAGGCGGGGAGGCGGGCGGCGGGGCGAGGGAGGCTCTGGATTGTCGGGAGCTAATAAGAGGCTCTGTCTCATTATTGGCGTGTGGGTAATTAACGGCGGCGGCCCGACTCGCCCGCCTGATTGCCTCTCTAGTTATCTCATCAGCAAAGGGAAGAATGTCGGAGCGGCGCTGCGGTTAAGAGCTAATTAAAAGATAATATTGTGTGTTTTTTTTTGCGTGAGATTCCAATCCAAGGTGGGTATTTTATTTATATATTTTCTGGTCTTCTTTCGCCCCGAGGAGCCGGGGAGACACGATCGGTGCCGGCTTCTCGGAAACGTCTTCCGCACCTGGTTCACTGGGAATCCAGACCGAGTTTGTTCCAAGAGTCAAGACCGGGTCTAAAGGGACTGGGACCGGAGCAAATCCAAGTCCTATTCAAGACCAAAATAGGCAACAAACGGTGTACATGTCTTTCCAAATTCAAAAGTAATGATTGAGGATGAACAGAGATGTAGATCTATCTGCTGATCAGGACTAAACCCTTCAACATCCAGCTGATCAATACATGGGGTTTTGTGGATCACTAAATACAGATTTCTACAGGTTAGAAATCACTTCATTTGTTTACAGTGCTGCGGAGAAAATAAACCAAACATCAAACCAATTGATCCGAAGCACCGTACAGTACTGAGTACATATACAGTATTTATCATGGGAGGCCCAGTGGGAATCAAGACTACTACTACTACTAATACTAATACTACTACTACTACTACTACTACTAATACTACTACTAATACTACTACTACTGCTACTACTACTACTACTACTACTACTGCTAGTACTACTACTATAATACTACTACAACTACTGCAACTACTACTACTACTATTACTACTAGTATTACTATTAGTACTAATACTACTACTACTACTACTACTACTAATACTACTACTAATACTACTACTACTACTACTACTACTACTACTACTACTATAATACTACTACAACTACTGCAACTACTACTACTACTATTACTACT